>NC_057813.1:174851733-174856847 GCF_018294505.1 Triticum aestivum
GTATTTTGTATGTTTAATTAGTTTAGATTATTTAGATTATTATTGTTTTAGTTATCAAAATTTTTTATATGGAAATTAGTGTTTAATTAGTATGGAAATTTTTTATGTTTAATTAGTATATAATTTAGATTATTATTATTAGTATATAATTAGTGTTTAATTAGTATGGAAATTTTTTATATAATGTTGTTTTTCAGTTTTTTAATGGATGTATAGAAGTTGTGTTTTCTGTTTTTAGTGTTAGATGCTTAATTAGTATGAAATAGTATATAGATTTTTGAAATAGTAGAAATGTTAGAAATTTTAGTTATCAAAATCCAATCATTAAAAAAATATTACTTTTTGCGGGCATATAGCTAGTATTTGTTCTCGACGATGCCCGGCCCGCATCCTCGCCGTCGACCCGTCCGCGACGACGTCTAGCCGACCCATGTCCGGGACTGGGCTCCGCCGGGCTAGCACTGGGAGGTGCTGCCTGGAGGGGCGCGCCGCTTGATGAGGAACCCGGCCCCGGGTCCCGTCGTCGACCCTGATCTCGTTTGATGGCGTTCGCGTGGGCCAGTTTCGGTGCGGAGGGACCCGGCCCCGCCGGAGGTGGTACGTCGCCGTGTCAGGGAGGAGGACGAGCACGTCCATCGCTACATGGTTGCGTTAGAGGGCGGCAGGTTCTCCAATACCTGGCAGTATCTTCGTGATTTCACTTCAGCTATGATCCTGTGAGGGTTCCTTCTCTTTGGGTGTCCACCGCCCGCGCCGCAGGAACCGCGAGTGTCCTAGATTCTTCTGTAGTATTCGATCTTTAATTAGCTAGCCAGTGATGTACTATTCAATATTATATATTATTCGAGACGATGTATTCGAGATTATATCTATTATTCTAGACGAAGTATTCGAGATTATATCTATTATTCGAGACGATGTAATTTGAATACTAAATTGTTTCATATTTCTTTTGAATTAGTTAAATAAAAGCTATGGCAGACAATACCGACAGAGAGGGAGAACAGACCATGTTCGATATGATACGCGGGCCAGATGATGATCAGAATGAAGAAGATTATGACGGCTCCGAATTTCTAAACAACACCGGAGAGGGTGATATGATATTCGATCGCGACGACCGAATTGATGAAGTCATGAACTACGATTATGACGATGACGAAGAACATGTTGATACTGAAACAACAAAGACCGGCGAGGTATATATATTTATATAAGCAGTTATCTGGTGATCATCACATGTTTTAAATGACTTGAAGATATATTAACGAATCGATCTTTGTTCTTTCAGCCATCCGGATCGAGCAAATCTTCAGGCAAAAGGACGAAACGAGGCCCGAACAAAAAGTTGAAGGAGGGCCTAAAGTACAATATCGAGGCAGTCAGACCTAATGGCGAACCATTAACGCCTAAGAAGATTGCGGACAAGTTCATTCGTCAGTGCGGAGTTCTTGTGAAGGACCAACTCCCGATCTCCCTTCAAGAATGGAGAGAGCCAGCAAAAGACAAAAGACAAAAAGGCAAAGAGGACGCTGCTCCACGTCCAGATGTTACTTTTGTCGACAAGAATCAAAAAGATCTGCTTTGGGATACTCTCATGGAACATTTCACCTTACCAGATCATTTCACAGAAGCAGATGTGCAGAAAGTCAAGGACGCTGCTCTTAGGAAGATGGCGGTTGCATTCAAGAACCACAAGAATCGTGAATGGGACAAGTACGTCAAGGGAGGAAGGAAGACTCCAGTATTCGAGGGAACACTAGAGAACCAACGTGCTCATTGGGACGATTTCGTGAAATTCAAGGATTCGGAATTAGCTAAGGAACGGTCGAGAATAAACAAGAAGAATGCCGAAAAAAAGGATAAGTTCCATAAGCTGGGGCCAGGTGGCTATGCGGTGGCAATGCCTAAGAGGGATAAGTCTAAGAAAGAGATGGAGGATGCAGGTGCCACTCCGGTTACTAAGAGCTGGCCCCCCAGGGTCAGGACTTGGTTCTATGCGCATGGGGGGAGTTGGACCCGAAGACAGGCAATGTTTCGACGAGGGCAAGTCTGAAGGGAGCCGACGATGCGATACTTGTGGCAATAGAAGTGGCACGATCGGGGGTGTTCCAGCCCAACAGAGAGAACGACGAGCTTACGCGTGCCCTGGGAAATCCTGAACACCCGGGAAGAACACGAGGCAAGGGCGCTATTCCGTGGTATGAGGGGTTTTCAGACTGGAACACCGACTACAGAACCCGTGCGAGAAAGAAGATTGCGGAGGAGAAGAAGAGGAAGATGGAGGAGGAGCAGAGGAAGCGGGACTATGAACGCCTTCAAGGCCTAGAAGCAAGTCAAGCGGAATTGGTAGTCAAATTCCAGCGGCAGCAGGAGCAGATCTACTCACTTACCCAACAAAGGGGGTATCAGCAGCTGCATCTGCTAGCGAATGATTCAGCATTGGATAGCACCGCCCCATCCATGCCGAGAAGCAGCGTGGGTTCCGTCCCGGACGACGCAATGCTGGGTAGATACCCCGTGGATGACATCACGGAGAACACTAGCTGTGAGCTACACGTCAAAATGAAGAACATATCCATGAAGGTGACGGACGTCGTTGCTTTTACAAATCCCCCCGAGGCAACCTTCCATTGCAACCCGATTCCAGCGGGCTATGCTCGTGTCTTGGTTGATGAGGTGGTGGACCCATATTCGGAGCTAGAGCTTGACATTCCTGGAGGTGACGACGAGCGCTTTCTCGGAGACACCAACGAGCGCATCATCTTTCGAAGGCCACCGACACCGCGTCAACCGACTCCTCGTCGAAGTCCGCCACCGAGTCAGCAGTCTCCCGCTCCTGCAAGTCCACCAAGTCCGGCAAAGTGTCAGGCCACTCCTCTTCCAAGTCCGGCAAAGTGTCAGGCCACTCCTCCTCCTCCAAGTCTGCCACAGCGTCAGAAGAGACACCCCGCAGCTATGATGCGTAGCGGTACGAGTCGAGGTAGTACAGGAAGTACAGGCGGAGGCAAGCGATATAAATATGGTCCAAGCCTCACGCCTCTTCCGCAGAGGGCTTATGACAGGTCCGAGGAGGAAATCGCAGCCATATCGAAGTCCGAGGTGGAAGCCCATTTTGCACCGAAACCGCCACCGCCGCCAAGGGAGAAAGTGCCTGAGGAAACGATTGACCACTTCATTCGTATGGCTCAACCACCAGCTCCCAAGCCTGTTGACACAGACTATGAGCGCCACATCAGGAAGTTAAATCGAGCACGTCTATGTAAGGAGGCGAGCTCGGGATCGAGCAAACAAGAAGTAGTTGTCAAAAAATGCGGGAAAACCATTCCCCAGCTGGGAGAACAGGCGACGCAATCGATCCCCTCGCTTGTTGTGCCAACAACACGTGACAGTATGCGCGTCCAATATTATTGTGGACAAACAGTTTACGTTCCTGAGGTGGGCAATGTGGTAATAACGGAGGAGCATATAATGCGGGCTGAAGTTCTCAAAATCACTGTTGGATAACTCCTCGAGATCGAGCCCATGCCTGTGCTTAGAGAGGATGAAATAAAACGGAAATATGTCCGGGGCCAACCTTTGGTCGAGCCAGACAAGGTCAAGAACCTCCCAACGAGAATGTATGAATTGCATCAATGGTACATGAACATTACTAAGATTTCCGATCGATTGTCCCTCATGGTGAATGTCAAGGAGGAGCATTACTACCATGAGAAAGCTGTGTCCGTTGAGTATTCTGAACTGTTTCAGTTATACAATCAAGACGCACTCGACAAATCTATCGTCAGTTGCTATTGTCTGTAAGTGATTTCTTTCTGTAATTTAAGTCTCAAGTTAGCTGTAGTGATCCTTTTGATCAATCATTACCTGTAATTATCCTTACTATATTCTTTTCCGTGGTATTATATGCAGGATGAAGATGTATGAAATGAGAAAAGATGGATGCTTTGGCATTGGGTTCATTGACCCAAACACCGTTAATGAATACACATGGAAAATAGATCCACGTCATCAAAAGGCCGTAGAGGACAGCATGCTAGAGTTCTTGAAGCGCCTCAAATACAATGAAGATATACTACTTCCTTACAACTTCCAGTGAGTCACACTGTCTTGTACTACAAATTCTCTGTTTTTGCCTACTAGCTAGCTACATGTTTTTGCTTACATATGCCCGCTTAATTAAGACATGCAAACGTGTGTGCATGCAGATTTCACTGGGTCTTGTGTATCATTAAAGTTGACGCCGAAACAGTTGAAATACTGGACTCACTACTCAAAGAAAAAACTGACTATAACATCTTGTTTGGGATAGTCAACAGGTAATTTCAATCATTATTAACTATATATCTCGGCCTATTTAGTTCGTCATTTCATGATATGAGCTATTTAATAATCCCTTTATTCATTTTCTTTGTCGGCGGGCAGGGCTTGGGCAAGGTTGATCAGCGTCACGAAAGGCGAATGGAAAGAAAAGCTTAAATGTGGAAGACCTAAGGTAAGTAATTAAGTAGTACTAGCTAGCTAGTTAGCTGCCATCTCTTTAATTATCATGCTTGATTAATTATTATCTGATTAAATTCCATTCTCGTAAAGGCCCTGAAGCAGGCGTAGGGGACTGATCTGTGTGCATTCTGCGTTTGCGAGAACATTCGCATGATGGCGTCCGAAAGAAGCAGATCTCAAAGACAGGAATGGGTACGCTTATCAAAACACTATTCACAATTTTTACACCATTATCAATATCTAGTCACACAACTAATACACATGCATATTGATCTCCTTCTCAACAGTTCAGAGAGGTGCGGGAGAAGCTCCTAGAAACGGAGCGCGTAGAAGCACTTCAAGAGGAAATAGCGGGATTTTTGCTCGACCAGGTCATAAATCCGAAGGGAGAATACTATTACCCGCTACCGCCCTCATGAAAACCACTTCCAATTGTCATCGTACTCCGAAGGCACCAATTAGGCTAATGCCACTGGCTCCGAAGGCAACATGCATATGTAGGAGAAATTGTATATAGCTATACATGTGTGTATGTGTGAATTAATTAATATGATGGTTTGTGAGACATTGATAATATTTATATGCATGATTGGTTCTACTAGAAATTCTAT
>NC_057813.1:174857193-174857856 GCF_018294505.1 Triticum aestivum
ATAACGTGTACAATGTGTAGTATCGTAAAATACCAGCAAACGAAAAAAAATTAAAATGGAAACACAAAATTAAATGAAAAAGAAATCATAAAACTAAAAACCCCTCAAACCTTATAGTACCGGTTGGTCTTACCAACCGGTACTAAAGGGCTCCAGGCCCCTGGAGCTGGCTCGTGCCACGTGGTTTCCCTTTAGCACCGGTTCGTGCTGAACCGGTACTAAAGGGGAGGGCCTTTAGTGCCCACACTTTGGTGCCGGTTATGGAACCGGCACTAAAGGGCCTTACGAACCGGTGCTATTGCCCGGTTCTGCACTAGTGGCATAATCTTTCATGGCACGCTTCCACTCATTAAAGGCTACATTTCTTTGCAGCTGTCATTAAGGCTATGAGGACAACAACTCACAGAACAATCTTATTCCGAAAACTAGATCTTTACATGAACACTACAAGATTAGAGGATAAACTAACCAGATAGAGTTCGGATCCTCCCATATGTGTTGCACTTCCTGATGAACGGGCTGCCGCCGGACTACAACTATCGGTTGGTTGATAACCCACAGTTGGCGGAGGCAGATCGAGCTCCAACTCCTGCAACCGGCACGGAAAAATTGCCTTATACCGATAGATCGAGCTCAACTGCTGGTGATGATTGGACATGACCC
>NC_057813.1:174858481-174869170 GCF_018294505.1 Triticum aestivum
GCAGCTGAAATAGGTTGTGTGTAGTCGGCGCTAGCAAGAGTGGATGGGGCATGGCGTCATGGTGTCCGGTAGCGGTGGGAAAAGCCCTATGGTACCCGGCGACGACGGGGGGACGAGGGGGATTCTGTTCGAGGCGCACAAGACGAAGGGATATGCAGTAGTAGTCACTCATTTACGGCAAAACACAGGGTGCCCTATGCATATTTTCCAGTGGGGAAGAGGTTGACAAATCCTGTTCCTATAGTCTAAGATCTAACACCCGAGATGGTACGGGATCACCGTATCATCTGATGAGCCGTATCATCAGATATCCAGTGATACTGTGCATAGGATGATACACTGATACAAGGCCATGTGGTGCGTTAGATGTGAGAAGAAGGGGCAAGATCAAGTTGCTAGCATATTTACATGTCATAGAGTAGAAATGAAATCGTAGATCTAGAATCGGCAACAAAAATTATTAGTTGTTCAATTTTTTATCATGGAAAGGTACGTGCGCAACAAAATTAGTTAGCGGGGATCAATCATTTATAGGAAATTTGAACTTCTGCAGTTGTAAATGGATGACCAAGCGTAAAAGTTGTCGATGGATGATCGTAGAGCATGGGCTATGCGTGGAACCAATATTAGCACCGAGGATTGATATGTCACAACATGTCTAAGAGTATCTCTAGACGATTGCTTAAAAAACAGAGGAGCAAACCGCCAAGTAAAGTTAGTGGGGTAATATTTTACTCCTCTATAGGTGGTCGGACGTAGCCGATCCCCTAAACTTAGCGGAGTAAAAAATTGCATTAGTTTTTTATCCTAGCCACATTAATTAAAAGCATTCAGGTGCGCATCAAGGTCGAGTAACCGCGCTAGCCACGTCTCCTTTTACTGTACCGCACCTCCCCTGTAAAAAGTAGCGATGGCATCGGCGAAAACGCATCCTCTTTTCCTCACAGCCCGCTCTCCACCGTGACGCTAGGGTTCCTAGCCGCCGCCGCGCGCACAGCCGGCCAGAGCCACCTCCACTCCGGCGCCCATCGATAGTCCTGCGAAAACGCATCCTCTTTTCCTCACAGCCCGCTCTCCACCGTGACGCTAGGGTTCCTAGCCGCCGCCGCGTGGACAGCCGGCCAGAGCCACCTCCACTCCGGCGCCCATCGATAGTCCTCTTCGCCGTCGCCCGGAGCTGCTCCGCCCATCTCTGTCCGTTCCCGAGTGGACTCGGCCCGCCCAGCAGCCCCTCCACGCCGGCCGGCCGGAGCTGCGCCGCCCACCACTGCAAAGGGGTGGGGGTAGGGGGGGCGTAGAGGATGGGGGCAGTAACGTCACACGGTGGAGGTCGCTGGTACGTCGTACTCTGTGTGCACCTCCATGGGATCCCCACGACACACGGCTCTGCCATGAGGTTGTGGTAGAGTTGGTCTTCTTCCCCGCTGGCCAGAAGATGCAAGTGTCTACCCACTTCTTTTCCTTTCTCTCTATAGATAGAAATTGTGCTCTCTCTGAGAATTATTTTTACTTTTTAATGTGTTATTACTTTTGTTCGTGCTGATGCCTTAGGCCGATGTGCTGCTTTGATTCAGTTTTCTCTTCTATGAGGCATGGTAGTACAAATCGTTGAACTTGACAACTGTTGCAGGTCACCACCTGTGGCAAAGATTTGCAGGGAGTGCAAGGTTGTTGTCGGATGCTCAGGAATGCAGCGGGAGTTTGCATGTTCTCGGCTTCTTGTTCGGAGTTGTATAGTGCCACCCCTGTCGACTCCACCGGCAGCGGGATCCAGGTCCCCCCTGACCTCTTCCTTTGTCCTTGGTTGATAAAAACACTAAGCAATCCTCACATTTCGAAAGTGCTTCAGGTCCAACTCCAGGATATTTGATTCAGTAATCAGCTTCAGTTCCAAGTTTCAGTGCTTCAGAAATATTGGTTTTGGTAATCAGCTTGCCGAGATGGTACCTGGACATAATTTACTTGCGTGCTATAGCGTGTAGAAAATTGTCTAGTTAAATTGATCAGTGTACAATCTCTCGCTAATAGCATATTTTCAGAGGCCACGCTATTTTGTATAGCACGCTATTCATTAGATCTGTCTACTCCTGTATTTTCAGTTACCTGTGTGACTGAAAAAATACACTATATGTTACTATGATATATTTCTTAAGTTATGTATAGAACCTCTGCCTATATACTTGGATCACCGGATTGTTATGCATCAAAACTACAGAATTACTACTTACCATTGTAGTGTCGTGTTCTGTGTATACCAATATCTCTACCACTATAATACACCATTCTTGAATTTGGATTCACCACCTACTTGCTTTTTAGTCTGCTCGAGGTCGGCCATGGTGGTCCGGCCCGACCAATGGATGGATGGGGATGAAACCCTAGCCCAACACCCACACATGGATGGATGGGATGGGGCGACGACGACGGCGGCAGCGGCCTTCTCTCGGTGCTTGCTGATGTGGTGGCCATCGACACCGGCAACGAGTTGCAGCACATAGACATCAAAGGTACTGAGGCCCTCCATCCTCCTCCCCTCCCCTCCCCTCCCCTCCCCTCATCTTCTTCTTCTGGATTTTTTGATTTGATCCGTGCGGTTGCTTTCTGCAGGCTGCGGGTGTGACGGAGGAGCACCATGGCGGGCGTGCAGGCCATGGCTCTCTATGTAAGTCCCTTCCCTTCCCTCTCTCTGCTCGGGCCATGCTCAGGCAGTCTTTCTCTTCTCTTCCGCAAAAAAAGTCTTTTCTCTTCATGATCTGAACATGTTGGAGGCCATTATTTCTCCTCTGCCATAGTTTGCTGCTGCTATGTTAACTGAGTGTTGGTAGCCAATATCAAGTGATTTGGAATTTGTTGATCTGAACCGTAAATGTGATGATTTATCACAATTGTCATATGATCGCAATTTTGTTGATCACATTACATCTATGCTCTGTTTGTTTGTTTGCTTAAATCTGTGCTTCCACTTTGAGGTTGAACAACAGGTTAAGGGAGCATTCCTCAATTTTTTTGGGGTTCAACGGAACAGCAGGAGTGTGGAGAATTAAGGCACTCGAGGACTCTGGAATATGGATGGAGAGAACAACAGTTGAAGACATGGATATTGCTGTCCGAGCACATATAAAGGGATGGAAATTTCTGTTATGGTTGATGACTTTTCTGTATGGCATTCATACCTTTACTGATCATTCAAACTGTGCTACACGAATTTCCATTCAGTGTTAGTGTGAATTGCTGGAGTCATACGAAGTTTACAGAAAACAGCAAAATAGATGGCATTCTGGTCCAGTGCAGTTGTTTAGACTCTGCTTTCTGGACATCATCAAATCAAAGGTATTAATGTAGGCATATTTTGAAAGGTGAATTTTATTTTCCGGGGAAAAAATTGGACGCCTTCCTTGACGCTCTCCTTGAGCTTGTACTCCTCCTTGAGGAGCTCGACCAGCTTGGGCAGCAGGGAGCCCATGGCGCCGGTTGCCATACTCATGGCCATGGCTTGTTGATTAGTATAGTAGCTTTGTTGTTTGCTTGAGGAGTGTATAGCAATTGTTGTACGTTTAGGTGCTACAACGCTGTTCTTTATAGGAGCCGAGCAAGTTCACATCAACACATTAAGGTTATGGAGTAGACAAGGATAATCAAGTATAGTTTGATTAGTATGACAAGTCATGTCAGCAGGATGAATATTTACAAGATTGATTATCTCCCAGGAAGACAAATAGGAAGTATGTTTGCAAGTTTTCATCACTAAATTATACAATTATATAAACTGTGTTCTACTTGAAGTTTGGTCAGTTAAAATCATGTTGACTCGCCTACTGTTTAATGGTTCTATTTTGATCATATAATTAGGTTTACATCTTGACTCGCTTGATTTGATAAATTCCATTCTTACCAAGGGTCATCATTTGTGTATTTCCTCTTTGGAGGGTGATCTCGTCGCCCACGGATAAGCAATCCAAGGAGAAGAGAGTAGGGTCTGCGCCCAACTTGACTCCCTATAAAAGGAGGGGAGGTGGTTGCGAGCATGCCATCAGCGTTGGGTCGATGGTGTTGTGCCTCGGCAGCCGGGATCATGCAATGCAGATGGGAAGCAGCAGTGCCGCCTCTCCCCCCGAGCTCCAGATACATGATAGCAGCATCGAGGTGAGCAGTGGCAAAGGTTCCCACCTGAACATATCGAGCTGTGACACCAGTACGGCCACAATCTCCAATACTACTATGACTGATGGCTGTCCTCCACCCGTGAGTGTTATGCAGATTTGCGTAATTTAACTCCAGTGACGTGGATTTCATTGTGGTAATTTTGTTTATGTAGAAATTGATGCGCTGGAATTAGTAAAGCTGTTATCTTGTTTACAAGTGTGGTGATGCCGATTGTAGAATTGGGCAATCTTGGATCTCCTATCCTTGTGCTGGTTTGATTTCGTTTTGTTCATCTGACTCAGGAATCATGAGGCTATTCATGTCCAACTGAACACAAGCCTTTTTTAATATTTTTTAATATATGCTACTTATGCTTATCTATGCTGAAACTGCATCTGCAAGGCACTGTTTATCCTGCGTTCCAGATCGATGCCACTTTGTTCATGGGTTGGGTTGCCAGTTTCAAGCCACTTAATTTTCGGGTTACGATTGTTGTCAGTGTGGTTGAATAGTACAAATCAATGATCCTGTGTCTGTAGGTTCTGACCTGGTAGTATCATGTATGTACTCAACAAAACATGAACTATGATTCCTGGCTACCATGGTAGTATTATCTGTAGGTGTTGGATTTGTGATGTCTGTAGCGATCTGAATCTGGGCACCTGCGTTTTGTAATAGCCCTGACTTTTTTTTGTTAACTACAACAATTTTTATAGCTCTGTTTTTATTTGATAGAAACCTTGGCCAGCATGTTTATTTGACAATTTTACAAATATATCTTTTCTTCGTTTTGTGTTGGAAAGTTAAGTGTGAACCATTTAGAGAATTCAACAATATGACTCATGCTCATATCTATGTCAATGCTAGGAGGAGAAAAACTACATTCAGAGGTTACAGAATGGCAATGGGTGGCATGGTTAGTGATCACTAGGCCATGAATCTCATGGATCCCATGATACAGGTACATCAAGGAAATTTTAATAAGTTCATGGCACACCATATAATTTAATGTTAGCTTTCTACATTAAATATCAGGAAAAAATTCTTGCAATTCATTTAAATGATGGTCGGGAAATTCCTGTTAAATGAATCTTAACAATAAGGATACAGTCGTCTACATTTAGTTTGCTTTTCTATTGCTAGGTAATCTTCTTATGCCATCATTTTCTGAGTATTTTTATGGTGCAGGTATCTGGTCCAGATCCGACGGAGCCAAGCAAAATCATGCTGCTGCTTCTTCTTTCGATTGTAAGTGAATCCTTTGATGACAGTGCTATTTTTTATTGTATTAATACTGCATCTGATTCACATACTTCATCTAACCTTGTTTGAGAAATTGTGCATGTTTTTGCTTCATTGGTCCAGGAAAATCCAGGTGAAACCTTTCAAGAACTCACGACGACACGCAATGATTATATTTCATTGTGATGGCCGCTGCCGACACAGCTACTATGGGTACACGCAACTTCTATTTCGCTCGTCACCGGAAACCACCGCCCAGATCCATCTCTTCTCAACCATGCCGACGTGGTGGTCAGGGGCGCTTACAACTTGTGAGGACCTGCGTTCTCGCTGTTGATCCGTGATGGCATGGCCTCCCCGCGCCCTAGCCGTGTTCTAGCTGATGGTTTGGGTCTGCCAGCGGAGGGAGAGGGGGACGACCTCTGTCGCTCCTTCTTTCTAGCCTCTTTATCTTGATGAAGCCGTAGGAGTAGAGGGGCACACGCGTGATGGATCTGCTCCAAGCACCTCAAGCCACGCATCTTCAAGGTGATCACTTCATCCACATTCAATGTCAGTTCCCGCGTTTACTCCTTTTTTGGGGTGGATGGATGCGTGATACTCTGATAGTAGCAGGCAGCTGTAGTACATACTGCAAATTGGCACGCTGAAACTAGCCTGCAATTTTCTCAGAAACTAGCCTGCAATTTTCTCAGAAATTTTTATGTCACATGCCAGTGGAGTGGATTATAACATTTCAGTGGAACAAATTGTAGGTATTTCTTGTTTGCTTCTCAAAGAAAAGGATGTTATATTAACTTGATGTTGCTGTTCTTCGTAGGATGAACAAATAGCACCTTGCAGTCTTGATTTTTTCTGCGATTCCCTTTGAAAGGATATAAGTTTGCAGTTTTTTTGTCAGTTCTTCTGAAGCAAACAATATGTGATGGATAGCTACAATTATAGCTTCCTTTTATATTATTGTCCTGATCGAGGTTCTTGTAAGGTTAGATATGCCTTGCTTTATATAACGTTGGCTTTATCGCATTGTTAGACATTTGAAAACGTAAGGCTAACAACCGTTAGTTCAATGTTACTAGAGAAATGTGTGTGTGTGTGTGAAAATGGCTGTATGGGGTACAATGAGGCGCTTCAACAAGGCAAGTGCGCCACAAGAACGCTCTCAGGAGGCCCGCCATTGGCGGGCCCCAGCCCCTAGTGAACTTCAAACACTTACACAATATATATCATTAAGGTGGCCTTTGTTTGGGCTTTAGCTAGTGATTTTCGGATTCTAGCCCACCCAAAATCGGATTCTCAAACAAACAGTCAGATTCGTACAACAGCTTTGTAGAATCGCACTACGAGGCAAGCGAAGCCGGAAGCTGCGATATACGTGATTCTAGCGATTCTGGACCCTCCCGCAAAAGAAAACAGTTCGTTTTCAGCCCTCCCCCTGTTTCCGGTCTATATTACGAGGAAACTGCCACCGCAGGCACACATCTCTCATCTTCCCCAAAGCTTATCCCCCAGCAGCCGCCGATCCCACCCCACTAGCAGCCGCCGAGCAACGCGGCGGGAGGGACGCCGGGGAGCCACGCCACGCCACCATCGCCATCCGAGCTCGCTCGCGACCACCTGATCCTTCTCTCCGTCTGGCTCCGCCACTGCCGCTTGCCCCTCTCTCCTGTGTAGATCGGCGCGTGACCACGAGACGAGGCGGAGCATGGACGGCGGCTCCACCGCGCCGGGAGCTCGCGCCCGCTCGAGGCCCCTCGAGCTCACGCCCAGCCACGCGAGCTCGACCGCGAGGCCGCGAGGGAGCTACGACCCTTGAGCTTGCGCCCGCCCAGGCCGGCGGCGCCCACGGCCAGGCTCGTCCGGCTGCGGGGGCTGCTCCGGCGCGCACGCGTGTCGTCCGAGCGGCCTGTTCCAGCTTCACCAACCTCCCCGCCCCGATCTTCCTCCTGCGCCGTCTCCTGCATCAAAATCAGATTGACCAGTGCATTCTGGGGCGATGCAGACATTTCACAAGAATTCAGATTTTCCAAAAGCTTGGGAAAACAAACAGTCAACTTCTGATTTTCAAAATCTGTAGCCCTAGCCGATTCTACGAATCCAAGCCACACCTGATTCTTAAGCATTCAAATTTTTGAAAATAAACATGCATAACATATTAACCGTTCACAAGCATATAGTTTCATGGATTGAGATATTCAAATTAAAACCTTCATAATTCATCCAAAAGGCATCACTTCACCGGTCAAGTTTGCTCCAAACACCACAACGTAGCATGTTTTATATTATGGATTGAGGCCAACCATTGACATACATGAGCACAAACTCAAACACCATCCTCGTCAAAGAAATAACCACCACCACCATATACATGCCCACCATCATCACCACCATCATCCTCTCTGCTCACATAACCACCAACACCACCATCCTCACGGCCACCACCATCCTCTGTCGTCGCCACCACCATTCTAAAGAGAGACCTCCGTTTCGGTCAAGATCTCCCCACGAGTGAGCTCCCAATACTTTCAAGCGATTTCATCCTTTGTAGTTGGGTTCATGAACACGATAGCACGATCTTTGACTTGGCATCCCGAAGCCTCTCCTCCTCAAGTGGAAGTCTACACTCCTCTGCCTTCAACTTTCTCTCTTCGGCCACCAACTTGGACTTTGATTTCTCGTCCTCTAGCATCTTGAGCTCATTACACCTTGTCGTCTTCTCTTCTTTGTGTTCGACCGCCAACACCTTCTTGGCCTCAATCATGGCCGCAAGTTCTTCTTTGTATGTGCCACCGAATGCACTTCTCCTTTTTCTCTCTTTTGCAATATTGTTCCCATCCGGTTTATTGTTGGCCACTTCATCTACCTAGTCATCCTCCTCAACGGATATGCCCAACCTTGATCTTTTTGGAGTGGTCTCTGCAACTCTCTTGATCCACTTCTTGTTTATGCAAAGCTCTTTGCAGCAATGATGCAAAGTGAAGGTCTTGTGGCCAAACTTCTTGTTCCTATGCTTGAATAGATCTTGGATGATGGGGCCAAACTCCGTGACCGACATGCCGCTAGGTGGTGCATGATTCACTTGACCGATGCAAATCGGACCATCGGTTGCGTTAGTCGTGGATGGTGCCCCTACGATGCCCAAGAGACCCTTGTGTGGAACTTGATGTCACTTCCACAGAGTTGTTGTAGTAGTCCGCAAGCAGATGCATACATGGAGATATTCATCCAAGCATAGCACAAAGCAACATCTTCAACTTAATTGTAGTTGTGAGTTCTTGTCCTTGGTGTCTTGGTGCTTGTTTGGGTCACCTCCTCAACTTCATCTTCTTCGGCCACCTCCCCTTGATGATCGCAATTTTTTTTACCTTGTTGGCATTTCTTTGAGCAATTGGCGGCCACAATGCTTTTTGTTGGCTGCGGCGGCCGGGTGCGCCAGGGCAGTGGTCGTTGGCATGAGACGTTGCACTAGGCACCAGATGTGGACAAGAGGTCGGATTGTCCTTCTTCTTCTTCGTGGCCTCCTCGGCGAGGGCCGATGCCGCGGCTGTCGGTTTCCTAGCTCGCTTGCCGCCGGCAGGAGTAGCGGAGGGCGACCTACCATCACCGGAGAGGCAGTGGCCACCCCCGCTCCCCCGGCCTTGGTGGCGGTTGGAGCTAGTGCTTGTGGTCGGAGAATTTTTTTATCCCCAATCTTTTATTCAGTGCGGGTGGCAACGCGGGGTGGTTCTGGCGACGCGGGGTGGTTCCTGACGGCGACCACCGGCGGGGTAGCGAAAGGGTCTTGGCTACCCATCTCGGCAAAGGCAGCGGTCGTCGGTGGCGATTGAGATGCGTGGGGCGGCGACGACGCGAAGAATGCAGCCCACACGGGTGAGAGAAAGAGGAGGGAGAAGTTTTACTTGGCCGTGCAGGGCCGAGTGTTTTTAGGCGCCGGGGAAATTTCGGGCGAGGAGTAAAAAGGTTTTACTCCCTTATAGGATTTAGTATTTCGGGTAAGTGCAATTTAGAGGAGTAGAGGATCGGCTAGAGATGCTGTAAGCTAGCAGAAATCTTGATATGTGTAGTGCATGTCTACGTCCGAAATCAAATACAACTAATACCAGACGGAGAGAGTACATTTCAATACCGTTTAGATAAGAATAATTTTGTATTTCTTGTTTCCAATGCAAAGCTAGAGTACAATGCGGTGGTAGAAATTTCTACATTATTTACCGCATGCAATGACTACTGATGTTCTAGTACTCTAGCTCAATAGTCATTTGTAACACTATATTTGTCAAATTTTATTGTACTCAGATAATAAATTTTGGAAAAAAGAAGTCAAATAAACTTTAGAATAATAAATAAAAGACTATGCATCATTCAATGCACAAATCAAGAAAATTCCTCTCTTTTTCTAAAAAAAATGCAATTACTACTAAGCTAGTGCCAATTCCTCCCAGTATATTCATGTCACCGCGAGCTACTGGTAGTGCCGAGCACCGCTGGTCGCCATGCTGCCTGACCGGGAAAGGCAGGGAGCGCGTAGCGCGGCGTCGGGGTGCCGAGGAGCTGCAACTGCCGACCTTGGCCACCGGCGACGCCATGGAGGAGCAGCTCCCACCCCGGTCCATTTGCGAGTGGTGGAGAGCGATGCGGAGCGTGAGCTCCTCCTTATCTGGTCCGGCACAGACGAGCTCGACGAGTTGGCAACCAGCTTAGACCAGTCGATCTCGTCGGAGCCGCTCTTGAATCTGCTTTTGGCCATGACGGAGGGGACGGGTAGAGATGGGGAGAGGAAGGGGAGGAGACGGGAGAGGAGTGAAGAGGTCGAGAGGACTCAAGCAAGTGGGGTTTGACTAGGGTTCCAGCGACCGGCTGAGGTTCTGCACAGGAACAGTGGGGGTGTGGGCCATACTGGACCGATCCGGCATGACCGTGGTATTCGGGCCTCCCCATGTCCTCCTCACAAATGGGCCGGTATGGGGTTGCATGTAAGAAACTCAGTTGATGCTTTTTTTTTGTCCGCGCAGCCCGTTGGGGCGGAAGGCACCCGGTTGTAGACGTCTCAGGCCGGTCAGCACAATTTATTATTTTAAACTAGGGAAACGTTTAGTGCCGGCGGACCGGCCAAGTCTTTCGGCCGGTCGCGCGTGGCGCGTTGGATCGTGGGCAATCAAACTCTCTTCCCCTCGCCCATGCGTCTGCGGAACCGCTTCGCGCGTGGCTTGACGTGCTAGGCTGGTGGGTCCCAGCCACCGATTCCCTATTTCTTTTCCCTTCTCAACCGCCCAGCCTTATCCTTTTCTTTCTCATCCGCCATGA
>NC_057813.1:174869376-174882215 GCF_018294505.1 Triticum aestivum
GCGTAGTTCTTGGACCACGCATGGGGTGGGCTGCAACCTAGAGCTGGAACCGGTGCACCCCGCTGCTTCAACCGGCGAAAGGTCTTCGCGCGATGGAGACAGATAGCGGGCTGCAGGCGACCTTTTTGCTGCAACCGGCCATCCATTTGCTGGAACCGGTATCAGTTTTGCTGCCATCGTGTCACACCCCTAGCTTCTGGCAATGCACTAGTACCAGTCTTTGGTGATGCATCATGTTTACTTTTACAGAAAGTTGAAATGGGGATTGACTAAGCCCTAGCACCAAATGAATTCAACTAGGGTCAAAATAAAACCTTTTTCATTGAACTCAAAATGTCCTCTAAAAATGTTCAACATTTCTGGTTTGAGGTGGAAGCATCTACCAAAAATGGTTTATATTTTTGCAGGACATATTTGGTCACTGAATTAAACCATATTGTATTTGACTTTGGGCATTTAAATACTATAAATAATTTAAATGTTCAAATAAATGTTGAAAATTGTTAGGGGTCACTGAAATAATTCAGAAAGCACCCATAACTGTTTCCAGGATTTTATAAAATGATTTGATATTTTAAATCAATCAAAATCAAATTGCAGAAAATAGAAAAGATAAAACAGAACAGAATTATAAGAGAGAGAGAGAGAGAGAAAGATCCGTACCTGGGCCACTTACCTGTAGCCGGCCCAGCTCCCCCACCTGGCGGCCCAGCCCACCTCCTCCCCCTTGTCTCCTTCCTCCCCTCGCACCGAAGCAGCTCGGTGGCGAGCGCCGATGCCGCCTCGGCCACCTCCTGCTTCCACCGAGGCGTTCCCGAGCCTCCCCCTCACGCCACGCACTTCCCCTCGCCCCCTGCACCTCCCCTCTCTTCCCCTGGACCCCGTTCTCTCCTCTGCTTTCCTCCCTGCACGCGCCCGAGCGGAGCTCGTCGTCGCCGACGCCGTTCGCCGTAGCCACCGTGCTCCTCGCTGCCACCCGAAGTACCCAGGAGATCCGCCTCGACCACCTCTTCCTCCTCGCCGAGAAGCGCACCGCGGGAGCCCCTGCAACGTCGCCACCGCCGGCTTCTTCAACCTCGGGACCGCCGGCCATCTTCGTCAAATTCGTCGGCTCCGGTGCCTCCCCGAGCTCCCCGAGGCCACCGTCGCAACCCCTGTGAGCTACTCTTCCATTCCCCCTCCTCCTCGCGCTCGTTCCCGTACCCTAGCCGCCTTTCCGCCGGACCCGAGAGCTCGCCGCCGCCGTGCCTCGTCACCACCGTGGCTGGAGCCGTTGCAGCTCGAAGCCGAGCACACCACCGCACTCAACACGTCTCCAGGAGCCCGTAGCCGCCACTAGCTTCCCCTCCCGTGCCCCCGAACGCCAACCCCGACCTCGCCCGAGCTCCGGCCGCCGCAAAAGAGCTCGCCGCCGGCAGCTCCGGCCACCCCAGCCTCCGCCACCGCCACCGTTGGATGCGCCACTCCACCCTCTCCCCGTAGCTGCTCCCTGCGCGCCAAAAGAGCCCCTGTAGTGGGTTTCCGACGCGCACCACCGCGTCTGGCCTCGCCGGCGTCAAGCCGCCGGTGGGTCTGACCACGTTGACCATGGCGGGACACCCCCCCCCTCTCTGGGTCGATGACAGGTGGGGCCAGCCCCCCCTGCTAATTAGTTTAGTTATTTTATTTTAACTACCCCCTCTGCTGACACTGACAGGTGGGCCCCCGCCATCAGGTGATTAGCTTAAGCTAATCACCACCTAATCTAACCCCAGAGCCACTGACATGTGGGCCCTAGTGCCCTAATCCTTAATTAAACTAAAATAAACCCCCCCTGTTAACCTGTGACGCTGACATATGGGTCCCACAGGTCAGGTTTGACCTGAAGGCGCCCAGTTGACCCTGCTGACGTCACTGTGACGTGGGGCTGACGCAATAAGTATTTTCTGGATTTAATTTAATTCTGAAATTCCAAAAAATGCCTAAAACTTCAATAAATCATAGAAAATTAACCGTAACTCCAAATTAAATAATTTATATATGAAAAATTATCAGAAAAATTTAAGGAATCCATCTGTACCATTTTCATGCATGTTAGAACAACTTATAGCTGCTGTTTAGCACAAATCATATAAAGGGCATTTATTTAATCACATATGGAGTTTGAATTTGAATCTTGTATTCAAACCAACTTCATTTAATCTGTTGCTAGTTGCATTAGCCAAAACACATTCATTTTGCCATGTCATGATCATGCATCATATTGTGCATTGCATTGATTGTGTTCCCTTCTGTGTTGCCGGTATTTGTCCCCTCTCGATAGACGTGATACCGATGATGTGATCGTTGACACTGATGAAGACTCAATGTTATCTTCAGAAGTGCCAGGCAAGCAAAACCCCCTTGTTCATTCCGATACAATCCTACTCTCTCGCTCCTGCTCTCTTTTAATGCATTAGGACAACACCGATTCATCTGTTACTTGCTGCGGTAGCTGAACCCCTTTATCCTCTGCATGACCTGTCATTGCCACAGTAAATAGATGAAACCCACTAGCATGAGTAGGAGTTGTTTGAGCCCTGATGTGCCTACTCATTCATGCTTGTTTGTCATGCCTGCTACTGCTTAGAGTTGAGTCAGGTCTGATTCATCGGGGATGAATCAGAGGCGTGTGAACATGTCCTACTGTGGGTGAGCTAAGTGTGTGAACACGTTTTGGTAAAGGTAGCGGTGAGAGGCCATGTAGGAGTACATGGTGGGTTGTCTCATTGCAGCCGTCCTCAGGAACTGAGTTCTGTGTTTGTGATCCATGATCAGTTACTACCACACATTGGGCTCCGGGCGCTCCAAGCTCTCTCGGCTTATTAATCAACATGATCTCTGTCCAGGAGTTGCAACTAGTTTCTGGTGTTTGTAGGTAGTGTTAGTAGTCTACCAAGTGGCACCCGGTACAGGTGGGCTTGGGACAGACTAGGCACAGTGGCCCGGTGTACCAAGTGGCACCCGGATGGTGGGCTTGGGAACCCTGCTCACATCGTTTGGGGCCGTAAGCGACACCCCGGCCGGATCTCCTTGCGGATGGAACCTGAATAGGCGATAAACCTGGACTAGAGACTTGTTCGGTTAGTCAGGTCGTGGCCGACTCCCTCGCCCGGCTTCCCCTTGAAGGTTGCCGAGGTACATGACGTGTACAGGGCGATAAGTGGCGAAAGCGTGTGTGAAGAAGTACACCCCTGCAGGGTTATCATTATCTATTCGAATAGCCGGATTCCTCGGATATGGAAACGTGGACCCCTTGTACAGTTCATAGACAAGTGAAAGTGGATACTCTAAAATACGCAAGATAAGCGTGAGTGCTATGGATGGCGTTCTCGTAGGGAGACGGGAGCGAATCCATAGTGGTGTATTGATATGGTGAATATGTGGACTCGTGTGCGCCACCTCAAAAGAGTTACTTGCAGTCGTAGTTCAGGATAGCCACCGAGTCAAAGCTAGCTTACTGCAGTCAAACTCCACCATCCCCTTTGTTGATAATGAGGCATATGTAGATAGATCTGATGTAAGTCTTGCTGGGTACATTTGTACTCACGTTTGCCCATTTTATGTTTTGCAGAGAGACTTCAGTCTCACTAGTAGTTCCGCGTGGACTTCGACGTTTAGCTTGATACCGCAGCTACGATCTTGTGCCCTCGGCAGGATCTGATAGATAGTCAGGCTTTTCAGCCTTTTTCATTTATAGACGTCTGTACTCAGACATGATAGCTTCCGCTTGTGCTTTGACTTGTATGCTCTGAGTGTTGGGTCATGAGACCCATGTTTGTAATATCTCGCTCCTCGGAGCCTAATGAATAAAGTACTTGTGTCGTAGAGTCATGTTGTGATGCTTCGTTGTATTTGCACATATCGAGCATATTGTGTGTATGATTGAAATGCTTGGTATGTGTGGGATCTGACTATCTAGTTGTTTATCTTTAGTAGCCTTTCTTACCGGGAAATGTCTCCTAGTGTTACCGCTGAGCCATGGTAGCTTGCTACTGCTCTGGAACACTTAGGCTGGCCGGCATGTGTCCTTCTTCGTTCCTGTGTCTGTCCCTTCGGGGAAATGTCACGCGATGAGTACCGGAGTCCTGTTAGCCCGCTACAGCCCGGTTTACCGGAGTCCTGCTAGCCCAGTGCTACAGCCCGGACCCATTTGCTGATGACCGACACGTTCGAAGCTGGGTCATGGATGCCTGTCCCTGTAAGTCTGTGCCACTTTGGGTTTACGACTAGTCATGTCAGCCCGGGCTCTTTATCATATGGATGCTAGCGACACTATCATATACGTGAGCCAAAAGGCGCAAACGGTCCCGGGCAAAGGTAAGGCGACACCCGTGGGGATACCGTGCGTGAGGCCGCAAAGTGATATGAGGTGTTACCGGCTAGATCGGTGTGACATCGAGTCGGGGTCCTGACACATCGGCCAGCGATTTGCTGGAACCAAATGCACGCTTATCGTCGACGTGCGGTTATTGCTGGAACCAGTGTATGTTTATGCTGGAACTAGCTTTCCCTTTTGCTACAATTTTTTTTTGCTACAATAGAACCAATTCGAGTCTCCTTCAGAGTTATTTTGCTGGAACCAGTGATTTTTTCTGCTGGAACTAGCAATTTTTTTTTTGCTACAATCAACCACCGAAGTTCTCCCTGTTGAGGTTAATTTTGCTGGAACCGATGTTTTGTTTTGCTGGAACCTTATAATGAATTTGCTTCGACCGGCCACTGAGGATTTTTGTTATTTTTTGTTGCACGCGATGGTGCAAGCCGACGACCACGGCGAGCCGGAGGTGGACCGCGGCGAGCTGGAGGCGAGGCTACACTAGGGATGCTGCAACCATGGCACCTGCGAGTTGGATCTGGTTGTTTTTAGAGCTTCATCCTCAATGAATCGCCTCTAGAATCAATGGCGGCCGTTGTGCAATTCCCTACCAAGGGGGGGACCTCGCCGGAGGTCGCGGGGAACGGCCACAAAGCGACAAGGATGGGTGGTGGTGGTGTGCGCGTGGAGAGTGTGTGGATCCCCTTGTTTTTCTCTCGAGCAGTGCGAGGAAGAAGACGACGCAGATGGGTCAAATCCAACAGCTACGCATGATTTGATCGGGTGGCTGTGTGTTGACCGGCCCAAATTTGAGCCGGTGTGCCGGCGCCTAGCACTGCCCTTTAAACTAACGCGGGCAATTTACTCGGCAGCAATTTTTGGAGTAAAATGCACGCAGCGTCCTGCAAATTGGTGGCGATATCCACAACCGTCCTGGAACTTGCAAACGGCCTCAATACGGTCTTGGAAGATGGAAATACGGTGGCAATACGGTCCTTCAAGTTGGGGAACTGGTCCTGGGATGCATATGTACATACAAATCGCATAAATTTACAAAAAAAAACATACAAATCGCATAAACCAGGACGTCCACGTCAGCAGAGGGACGAAAAAGGGTTCGCGTTGCTCAGCGTGTGCTCGCCCATACATCCGAGAGCTAGTTTATTTTTACCGGCACGTCTATAGCGAACGATGTAAACACTGTAGCGAAATATATATTTAATTTTTCCCTCCTTTATATATATTTCCAAATTTTAAAAAATTGTTCACGAATTCAAAAAAATTCAAAATTTAAAAATCTATTCACGTATTTGAAAAAATGTTCAAGAATTCAAAAGCTGTTCATGGATTTGGAGAAATGTTCACGGATTCAAAAAATTATTCATGAATTCAAAAAACTGTTCATGATTTCAAAAAATGTACAAGTTGGCCGACTCCGTGTTCGCGCTCGGCAGTGCTTCGCGCCCATCAGTCGGCCGACTCCGTATCCGCGCCCACCCACCAGCGGACCCCGCGCCCGCGTCGGGCAACGCTCCGGGCTCACCAGCCGACGGACGCCGCGTCCTCGCCAGGTAGCCTTGCCATTTCCTCGATTCCCGTTGAGAAAACAATCAATTGGCCATTTTAGGACCTATTCTTCAGAACATCGAGGTATCGAAGATCTAGAAACAATGTGATGACTCATGTTTGATCCTTCTTCGATGAAATGAATGAATTACCACGCTTTCAGATTGAACCAACATGGTGCCCACGGTAACTCCTCCACCCGTACTGTTTGCTTTTGTGGGGCTTTGCTGCGCTTTGGATCTTATCAGGTCACAACCACCTTCGGTTCTAGACTCTGGCACTTCCCCTGGCTGTGGCACTTTCGCTGCCGCCTACTCCTACTATTGGGTCGGTTGCGGTTGGTGTTTTGATTCAAAAGTGGAGAATAGATTGTTCACTGCGAAGGAAATCAGAAATCTACATACAAGGGTCAAGATGTAAGCTCAAGTTAAGTGGACGGGTCCAAAAAATCAGAAATCAGAAATTTCTACTTCTTTTATCTTTCTTACTGCTCCTTATCTCATTTCTCATTTCTTTTGGACGCCCTACGCGGAGTCCGACGACTGGTGGGCGCGGAGCGCTACCGGGCGAGGACGCGGCGTCCGTTGGCTGGTGGGCCCGGAGCGCTGCCCGGCGCGGACGCGAGGTCCGCTGGTTGGTGGGCACGGACGCGGAGTCGGCCGACTGATGGTCGCGGAGCGCTGCCGGGCGCAGATGCGGAGTCGGCCGGCTTGTACAATTTTTGAATCATGAACATTTTTTGAATTCATGAATCATTTTTTGAATCCATGACATTTCTCCAAATCCATGAACATCTTTTGAATTCCTGAACATTTTTACAAATACATGAACAAATTTTCAAATTTTGAACTTTTTTGAATTCATGAACAATTTTTGAAATTTTGGAAATATATATAAAGGAGGGAAAAAATAAATATATATTTCGCTACAGTGTTCGCATCGTTTGCTATAGACGTGCCCGTAAAAATAAACTAGCTCTCGGATGTATGGGCCGGCTCACCCAGGTAGACGTGCGGGCGAGCACACGCTGAGCGACGCGAACCGTTTTTTTCCTCTGCTGACGTGGAAGTCCTGGCGTATGCGATTTGTATGCACATATGCATCCCAGGACCAGTTCCCCGATTTGAAGGACTGTATTGGCATCGTATTTCCAACTTTCAGGACCGTATTGAGGCCGTTTGAAAGTTCCAGGACGGTTGTGGACATCGCCACCAACTTGCAGGACCATGCGTGCATTTTACTCCAATTTTTGCTGGCGGTCCAAAACGGGCACTCTGGACGACGAAAAACACTGCAGGAACATCTCGAACCAGTAGCTAAAACCATCGCATAGAGCTCCCCGCAAGAAACAGCAACGGCTGTGCGGCCTGCGGACGCAACTCCAGAACACGCAGGACGTGCCCGGACGGAAGGTAGGCCGAGACGAGGGAGTACATGTCACACCATGGCGCCGTTCTCCCGCATGCAGCTCAGGTGTCCGCCGCATCGCCACGCGCCCAACCCACGTGTCACCTCACCCCGCGCACGCACCGCTCTTCTCTATATAGCTAGAGCCAAGGGCATCGTACCGAGTTCGCCATCAGACCGCCGCTGCTCGGGCTCGCCAGATCAGAAGCCTTGTCGTCGTCTCCCTCGACCTCCACCGCCCGAGCTCGCCATGGTCACGACGGCGTCGGCGCGCGCGCACCAGCAGCACGGCGGGAAGCAGCAGCAGTACCAGCCGCTGCGGCGCATTGAGGGGCTGAGCCTGAGGTCCGCGCTCCGCAGCGACCCGCGCGTCCCCGCGCTGGCCGCGGCCGCGCTCCTCGTCCCGCTCGGCGCCGCGCTGCTGGCCCTCTCCGGCCTCTTCCTGCTGGCCACGCTCGCCGGCGTCGCGCTCTCGGCGCCGCTCATCCTGCTCTTCAGTCCGGTTCTCGTGCCCGCCGCCCTCGGGGCCGCGCTGGCCGTCGCTGGGCTCGCCGCCGCTGGCGCGCTCGCCGTCTCGGGGCTCTCGGCGCTCGTCTGGGTCGTGGGGTACGTCCAGAGGGGCCTGGCGCAGGGCGACTCCGGCCGGGTGGGCGGAATGGTGGTGCAGCCGTTGGACAGCGGGAAGCGGCACGGCAGACAGGGGGCGCCGGCCTTCGTCGGGCACAGAGTCGGGGACGAGGCCGTGGACGCTCTGGGCACCACCAAAGCGCGGGACGTCGCCAGCACCTAACTAGAGCAGCACGGGTGAATGTATGGACTTGCGCGTCGTGCGTATGCGTTTGATTTGTCGAAATCTGATGTGCGTATGCGTTTTCATAGTTTCATACTACTCTAGTTGATCTGCGGAGATGTAGAATAAAGAGTATCATTGGTAATAGAACATCAATAATGTGCGGACGAGTAACGACGGGTGCTCAATACTACTAGTACATTCGTATAAGCATGCACTAGGCTCACCGGGCGAGCATACACTAGCTAGCTTTTCAAAGCATCTCCGATAGAAGATGTTATATAGGGGATGTAAAGGTAGCGTCATAGTATAATTTACATCACCAAAAAGTGTGTTTTACACGCAAAAAAGTCTTAACTCCAACACACATATATATTTGGTGATGTAAAACTAGTGCTCCAAACAAATGATGCATTTGAAGATGTATGGCTTGGCCGAGAGTCGATTCAGAGGGCGCTGGCGGCCATGCGTGGAGATGGGCGCCAATGGGGGAGCTCGAATCGGGTGGCCGAGCTTCAGATCGAGACAAGGAGTGGGGCGGGGCGGCGGCGGAGCTCGAAACGCGTCGGCGGGCCGGGCCGGCGGAGCTCGAATCGGGCAGCGACCGAGCTTCAACTACGGCGGGGCGAGCCGATGGCGCTCGAATCGAGCGGCGGTGGGGGCGCGAGGAAAAGCAGGGCGTATGTTGCGGAGCCTCGTCCTCCCACAGTCCCACTGGTGTTGGATGTGGAGCACGGCGACGACTGGATGTGTAGCCCGCCGAGCTCCATCTCCTCTGCATCCAACTTGAGCGGGCGCACCTCTAGGATCACGCACTCCTAGGATCCCGGCGGCGCCACCATGGGAGGACGAGTGTGGGAGCGGCGGGCACGGGATAGGAGAAGGCGCCTATGCTGGTGGCAAAATTTCGTGTTTTGACCCTTTTCCCTAACAATTTCAGGATCTGACCCTGGTTTCGAAAATTTTCGGGCTTTGACCTTTTTGCTACCGCCAGGGCCTCTGGCGGTAGGGTTATACAGCCTACCGCCAGAAGGTTGCAGTAGGGTGCGACGGAGGGGGACGGCGGCCGTTTGCCTGTGTTGACGTGGATAAATATATTACCGCCGCCCCCTTTGACGGTAGGCTGGCTAACCCTACCTCTAGGATCGGGTGTGGCTGGGTTTTGCCGTGCAAACCTTATGTAACGAAATATGCAGGGGGCCCTGACGGTAGGTTCACCCTACCGCCAGGGGGGCGGCGGTAGGCTATGTGACCCTACCGCCAGAGGCCCTAGCGGTAGGGTCCTGTGCTTTATTGGTTAAAGTTTATTTGCTTGCGTCTTTTCAAATTCAATATGACAGCAATATCACAGCAAGTTTCACAAAAATATCACAGCAAGTTTCACAAAACTTGAAGTGCATAGAACATTTCAAACGAACTTTAACTAATTAGTAAACGGAGTTCCACATAGTTTCACAAATAGCAAAGATATAGATCCACAAATAGGAAACACATAGTTTCACATAGTTTCACAACCACTAGACAAGTCCAACCAAACGAAGTTCAACCAAATAGCAAACACATAGACAACCCAACTACAAGAGCCAACTATAGAAGAGCATAATCACTTGCTCCTTCCTCTCTTGGAGGTACGGTCCTCGTTGTTTTTTGAACGAAGCTCTTCAGTCTTCTTCTTGGGCCGTCGAGGAAGCGGTCTCTGGAAAGGGTCCGGACTCAGCAAATCCTTCTTCGGATTTCTCTTCGGCGGCAGCTGAGATGCTTGAGATGATTGAGTTGTTGGAGGTCCATAATCTTCATCGCACTCCTCCTCCCAGTTGCTCTCATCCTCCCCCTCCTTCATTTCTTCATGTGTGGCCTCCTCCTCCTCCTCCTCCTCATCGTGAACCAACCTAGACAACGAGGAAGCATGGCTCGATGAGGCAATGTGACCCTGTGTGGCTACAGACTGATAAGCTTCAACCGACCCAGCTCCAGCACACCCAAGCATCCCCACCAGCTTGCGACAACGCTTCACGAACTTCTGCACTCACAATGAAACAAGGGCGTAATAACTATCACGTTTATGATTGCAAGTGAAGAAGATGCATCTATTCCGAGGAGGCTGAAATTGTATCTTCATCGCCCCCTCATTTTGTTCTCGGATCGTACGCTCCAGGGGATATCACCTAGTGCATCTGAGGCTTCAAAGATGCATCTGTTCAGCTCACCAGACTGCAACGGCATAAGTCAATCAAGTTGACGAATACAATAATTTAAATATAACCTCTCGGTTCAAACTTACCACTTTGTTGATGAGGGGGGCAAACTCCCTAAATCCACTGTGCATGTCTTTGATGCCGGTCTGGTAGGCCTGTACCTCGGGGTCATCCCTCTCCAGCTCCACGATGTCTTCCGCCGTCCATCGAGGCCTAAGACGAAGACGGTGCTTCTGGCCATCATCGTACCACTTCATGTGTCGGTCCAGGTAAACATCCCAGTTAGTCACCCTCCTCTCCACGTCTTTCCGGTACCTCCGTCGGTTCCACTCCGTCACATGATTTTTATGATGCTCTCCCCAGTCCGTGATCGACTGATTCTTCTGCCGGCTCATCTTGCAAGGCATTAGCAACAAGAAACATCATAACAAAGTCGAACGCAATGAAATCATGGGCACGAAGAACAAGCACGGGCACTCACAAGTGGAGCGCGTGGCCGCCGGTATCGGTGGGCTGGCCCAGTGGCGTATGTTGAAAAATCCCAAACTGCGTGGCCACGCGTTGTGGCAAGTGCCACTCATTGGCGTACACACTAATCATGGACACGATGCACCTTCAGAGACCACTGTCCTCATCGCACACTTTGTTCAGATCAAAGTCCCACTCTCGGTCATGATACGGCCACCAGGTTACCTATTACATATACGGTGCTAAGTTGCCACTCTCGGTTAAAAGTGGAATCAAAGAGAAATGTGTTTAGCGAGTTCATATACCTGCGTATGCATCAAAGCGTCCAACTCGTTGGTGTAGGTCTTGTACGAAGTCTTGTTTAGACCCGTGTAGAGTTTGACAACGTCCCACTCGTAAGCTACGGTGGGGTGTCGAGCCTCATCGCCGTCTTCGCTATAGGCACCCCATGGGCGTCTTGGCAGCTTCTCAGGACGCCCCACCGGCAGATGCTCCCACATCAAATGGAGAAGGCCCAGACAAAGCCACCCATATTGGACTTGTCTCCCGTCCTCTGAGTTGCATCGTCAAGCTGCAAAAAATCAAATGAGGATCAGATATAACAAAATTTCATGGACATACTTTCGTAGGTAGGCAATTAGATACTCTCTTACCGAACGGTATAGGTAGCCGAGAGATGCGGTCCCCCAACTGTACCCTGCATCCCAGTCGGCTAGGAAGAACAGATAGGACCAATTGGCAGAGTTCCTAGATGCGTCTGGAAACACGACCTCCGAGAGAATATACCACATGTAGGCCCTCGCATACCACTCCACAGTCGTCTCATCGAGGGTGGTAACCCTCTCCTGCCAGTTGGTCCTCTCCACTCGCCCGGTCAGTGCATGACCCTTGAGCAGCATGGCAGTGATCATCGACCAATCCTTGAGGGTCACCGTCATCTCCCCTCATGGGGGATGGAAAGAATGGGTCTCCGGTCGCCACCGGTTAATCAGAGCTGTCAGAGCTGCCTGGACAAGCATCGGCGGCTGACGCTTGAACTGCAACACGAAACCCAACAGCCGGGCTTTCTTGAAGAACGGCGTGTAGCGCTCGTCGTAGTCCATATGCCCATGAACCCCGTGACCCCTCATGCGCAGTGGCGGGAGCGTCTGTCAAAAAGTGAACGCCAAAAGTTAGGAAATTATTTTCATCAATCCGAAAACTTTGATCAATATTTCTTTCATATTACTTACCTCTCCGTTCTCTATGATATGGGCACGATGACCCTTGTTGAATGCGTAGTCAAGCATGGAGTACCGTGGGCCGATGTTGTCCGCAAGAGGTGGCCGCCTTAATAAAAATTCATAAACAAAAACATCGTAAGCACATCATATCAAAATCATATCACCATGCATCATATCACAAAAAAAATCAAATCATATCACCATGCATCATGTCACCATGATGGATCAAATCATATCAAGATTACTCATATCACAAAAAAAATCCTCCAACAATAATCTTCAATGTATTATCTCCCAACAACATGTTCATATCATCATATCAACATGCATCATCACTCCAACATGCATCATATCATCATATTTTTAAACAAAAAAAATCCTCCAACATGCATCATATCATCATATTTGTAAACAAAAAAAAATCCTCCAACATGTTCATATCATCATATCAACATGCATCATCAACCTACAATCAATTCCTCCCACATGCATTACATCATAATATTTTTAACAAAAAAGATTATGAACAAGGGTTCATCTTCACACTAACATATGAACTATTTATTAGAGTTCATATTCATTACCACTACTTAGTAAAGAACTAAGAACTAGAACTAGAATCAAGCTAAAACAATCTTAGGCCAAAAAATCCAATCTAAGTTCAAAAAAAGGGATTTGAAGCAAATAATGCGTCGAATCGGAAGCAAGTTTGCAAAAACTAATTGGAGGGATCGGAGGAGCTTACGATTCTCTCTTCGGGGCCATCTCGATCCGCCAAAACGATGAAGAATCAGCGAAGATCCAAGGGGGAGAGTGGAGGAGATGAGAGAGGGAAAGAGGGGCGACTTGGGGGA
>NC_057813.1:174882557-174883445 GCF_018294505.1 Triticum aestivum
GGACGGCGGCCATTTCCATGTGCTGCCGTGGATACCCTGGCAGTAAGCTGCCTAACCCTACCGCCAGAGCCCCTGGCGGTAAGGAAAAGGGTTAAATCCCGAAAAAAATTCAAACAGGGGTCAGATCCTGAAATTGTTAGGGAAAAGGGTCAAAACACGAAATTTTGCCTATGCTGGTAGCAGTTGAAAACTTTTATGATGGTGGTTGTGTTAACGCGTGGCTGCCCATTTTGCATGGACTTACATCTTTGGCGGTGAGTGATTCAAATTCGCATGGAGTGTTATATTTTACATCATTTGAAGAAGGTGATGTAAAATAGCCTTGATGGTGTAAAAGGTAGTTATTTATACATGTGCATTATCTATTTGAAGATGCCCTTGATGATGTAAAGATAGTTATTTATACATGATGGGGTCACCTATAAGGTCAAGGACCTGACATCTAAGGCCCACCTAGGGTCCCCCGCCATCATTGATAGGTTCTATACCGCAGGCCCATCTAAGGCCCACCTAGGGTCCCCCGCCATCATTGATAGGTTCTGTACCTCAGGCCCATTAGGATGTGATACGCATCACAGGAAATCCACTCGGTTACACCAACAACCACTAGTGCAGAACCGGGCAATAGCACCGGTTCGTAAGGCCCTTTAGTGCCGGTTCCATAACCGGCACTAAAGTGTGGGCACTAAAGCCCCCCCCCCCTTTAGTACCGGTTCAGCACGAACCGGTGGTAAAGGGCAACCACGTGGCACGAGCCAGCTCCGGGGGGCTGGAGCCCTTTAGTACCGGTTGGTAATACCAACCGGTACTATAAGGTTTGTTTTTTTAGTTTTATGATTTCTTTTTCATTTAATTTTGTGTTTCCATTTTAATTCTTTTTCGTTTGCT
>NC_057813.1:174883457-174888945 GCF_018294505.1 Triticum aestivum
ACCGGTTCAGCACAAACCGGTGGTAAAGGGCAACCACGTGGCACGAGCCAGCTCCGGGGGGCTGGAGCCCTTTAGTACCGGTTGGTAATACCAACCGGTACTATAAGGTTTGTTTTTTTAGTTTTATGATTTCTTTTTCATTTAATTTTGTGTTTCCATTTTAATTCTTTTTCGTTTGCTGGTATTTTACGATACTACACATTGTACACGTTATGCATATATATATATATATATATATATATATAGAATTTCTAGTAGAACCAATCATGCATATATATATCATCAATGTCTCACAAACCACCATATTAATTAATTCACACATACACAAATGTATAGCTAGCTATATACAATTTCTTCTACATATGCATGTTGCCTTCGGAGCCAGTGGCATTAGCCTAATTGGTGCCTTCGGAGCACGATGACAATTGGAAGTGGTTTTCATGGGGGCGGTAGTGGGTAATAGTATTCTCCCTTCGGATTTATGACCTGGTCGAGCAAAAATCCCGCTATTTCCTCTTGAAGTGCTTCTACGCGCTCCGTTTTTAGGAGCTTTTCCCGCACCTCTCTGAACTGTTAAGAAGGAGATCAATATGCATGTGTATTAGTTGTGTGACTAGATATTGATAATGGTGTAAAAATTGTGAATAGTGTTCTGACAAGCGTACCCATTCCTGTCTTTGAGATCTGCTCCTTTCGGACGCCATCATGCGAATGTTCTCGCAAACGCAGAATGCACACATATCAGTCCCCTGCGCCTGCTTCAGGGCCTTTACGAGAATGGAATTTGATCAGATAATAATTAATCAAGCATGATAATTAAAGAGATGGCAGCTAGCTAGCTAGCTAGTACTACTTAATTACTTACCTTGGGTCGAAACCATTGAAGCTTTTTTTCCATTCGCCATCCGTAACGCTGATGAACTTGCCCAAGCCCTGCCCGCCGACAAAGAAAATGAATAAAGGGGTTATTAAATAGTTCATATCATGAAATGATGAACTAAATAGGCCGAGATATATAGTTAATAATGATTGAAATTACCTGTTGACTATCCCAAACAAGATGTTATAGTCAGTTTTAACTTTGAGTAGTGAGTCCAGTATTTCAGCTGTTCCGTCGTCAACTTTAATGATACACAAGACCCAGTGAAATTTGCATGCACACACATTTGCATGTCTTAATTAAGTGGGCATATGTAAGCAAAAACATGTAGCTAGCTAGTAGGCAAAAACAGAGAATTTGTAGTACAAGACAGTGTGACTCACTGGAAGTTCTAAGGAAGTAGTATATCTTCATTGTATTTGAGGCGCTTCAAGAACTCTAGCATGTTGTCCTCTATGTCCTTTTGATGATGTCGATTTATCCGCCATGTGTATTCATTAACGGTGTTTGGGTCAATGAACCCAATGCCATAGCGTCCAGCTTTTCTCATTTCATACATCTTCATCCTGCATAATACCACAGAAAAGAATATAGTGAGGATAATTACAGGTAATGATTGATCAAAAGGATCACTACAACTAGCTTGAGACTTAAATTACAGAAAGAAATCACTTACAGACAATAGCAACTGACGATAGATTTGTCGAGTGCGTCTTGATTGTATAACTGAAATAGTTCAGAATACTCAATGGACAGAGCTTTCTCATGGAAGTAATGATCCTCCTTGACATTCACCATGAGGGACAATCGATCTGAAATCTTGGTAATGTTCATGTACCATTGATGCAATTCATACATTCTCGTTGGGAGGTTCTTGACCTTGTCTGGCTCGACCAAAGGTTGGCCCCGGACATATTTCCGTTTTATTTCATCCTCTCTAAGCACAGGCATGGGCTCGATCTCGAGGAGTTGTCCAATAGTGATTTTGAGAACTTCAGCCTGCATTATATGCTCCTCTGTTATTACCACATTGCCCACCTCAGGAACGTAAACTGTTTGCCCATAATAATATTGGGCGCGCGTACTGTCACGTGTTGTTGGCACAACAAGCGAGGGGATCGATTGCGCCGCCTGTTCTCCCAGCTGGGGAATGGTTTTCCCGCATTTTTTGACAGCTGCTTCTTGTTTGCTCGATCCCGAGCTCGCCTCCTTATGTAGACGTGCTCGATTTAACTTCCTGATGTGGCGCTCATAGTCTGTGTCAACAGGCTTGGGAGCTGGTGGTTGAGCCATACGAATGAAGTGGTCAATCGTTTCCTCAGGCACTTTCTCCCTTGGTGGCGGTGGCGGTTTCGGTGCAAAATGGGCTTCCACCTCGGCCTTCGATATGGCTGCGATTTCCTCCTCGGACCTGTCATAAGCCCTCTGCGGAAGAGGCGTGAGGCTTGGACCATATTTATATCGCTTGTCTCTGCCTGTACTTCCTGTACTACCTCGACTCGTACCGCTACACACCATAGCTGCGGGGTGTCTCTTCTGCGATTGCTGAGGAGGCGGAGACGGTTGACGGGGCTGAGTTGGACGAGGAGGAGTGGCCGCCTGAAGCTGTGCCGGACTTGGAGGAGGAGTGGCCTGAGGTTGTGCCGGACTTGGAGGAGGAGTGGACGTCTGACGCTGTGGCGGACTTGGAGGAGGAGGAGTGGCCTGACACTTTGCGGACTTGGAGGAGGAGTGGCCTGACACTTTGCCGGAGTTGGTGGACTTGCAGGAGCGGGGACTGCTGACTCGGTGGCGGACTTCGACGAGGAGTCGGCTAACGCGGTGTCGGTGGCCTTCGAAAGATGATGCAATCCTTTTTCCATAGGATGATACGATGTTTGGCCTCTTCGAGAAAGCGCTCGTCGTCACCTCCAGGAATGTCAAGCTGTAGCTCCGAATATGGTGGGTCCACCACCTCATCAACCAAGACACGAGCATAGCCCGCTGGAATCGGGTTGCAATGGAAGGTTGCCTCGGGGGGATTTGTAAAAGCAACGATGTCCGCCACCTTCATGGATATGTTCGCTATTTTGACGTGTAGCTCGCAGTTAGTGTTCTCCGTGATGTCATCCACGGGGTATCTACCCAGCATTGCGTCGTCCAGGGCGGAACCCGCGCTGCTTCTCGGCATGGATGGGGCGGTGCTATCCAATGCTGGATCATCCGCTAGAAGCTGCAGCTTCTGAGACCCCCTTTGCTGGGTAAGTGAGTCGATCTGCTCCATCTGCCGCTGGAATTTGACTGCCAATTCCGCTTGACTTGCTTCTAGGCCTTGAAGTCGTTCATAGTCCCGCTTCCTCTGCTCCTCCTCCATCTTCCTCTTCTTCTCCTCCACAATCTTCTTTCTCGCACGGGTTCTGTAGTCGGTGTTCCAGTCTGAAAACCCCTCATACCACGGAATAGCACCCATGCCTTGTGTTCTTCCCGGGTGTTCAGGATTTCCCAGGGCACGCGTAAGCTCGTCGTTCTCTCTGTTGGGCTGGAACACCCCCGATCGTGCCTCTTCTATTGCAACAAATATCGCATCGTCGGCTCCCTTCAGACTTGCCTTCGTCGAAACATTGCCTGTCTTCGGGTCCAACTCCCCCCCATGCGCATAGAACCAAGTCCTGCACCTGGGGGGCCAGCTCTTAGTAACCGGAGTGACACCTGCATCCTCCATCTCGTTCTCAGACTTATCCCACTTAGGCATTGCCACCGCATAGCCACGTGGCCCAGCTTATGGAACTTATCCTTTTTTTCGGCATTCTTCTTGTTTATTCTCGACTGTTCCTTAGCTAATTCTGAATCCTTGAATTTCACGAAATCGTCCCAATGAGCACGTTGGTTCTCTAGTGTTCCCTCAAATACTGGAGTCTTCCTTCCTCCCTTGACGTACTTGTCCCATTCACGATTCTTGTGGTTCTTGAATGCAACCGCCATCTTCCTAAGAGCAGCGTCCTTGACTTTCTGCACATCTGCTTCTGATAAATGATCTGGTAGGGTGAAATGTTCCATGAGAGTATCCCAAAGCAGATCTTTTTGATTCTTGTCGACAAAGTAACATCTGGACGTGGAGCAGCGTCCTCTTTGCCTTTTTGTCTTTTGTCTTTTGATGGCTCTCTCCATTCTTGAAGGGAGATCGGGAGTTGGTCCTTCACAAGAACTCCGCACTGACGAACGAACTTGTCCACAATCTTCTTAGGCGCTAATGGTTCGCCATTAGGTCTGACTGCCTCGATATTGTACTTTACGCCCTCCTTCAACTTTTTGTTTGGGCCTCGTTTCGTCCTTTTGCCTGAAGATTTGCTCGATCCGGATGACTGAAAGAACAAAGATCGATTCGTTAATATATCTTCAAGTCATTTAAAACATGTGATGATCACCAGATACCTGCTTATATAAATATATATACCTCGCCGGTCTTTGTTGTTTCAGGATCAACATGTTCTTCGTCATCGTCATAATCGTAGTTCATGACTTCATCAATTCGCTCGTCGCGATCGAATATCATATCACCCTCTCCGGTGTTGTTTAGAAATTCGGAGCTGTCATAATATTCTTCATTCTGATCATCATCTGGCCCGCGTATCATATCGAACATGGTCTGTTCTCCCTCTCTGTCGGTATTGTCTGCCATAGCTTTTATTTAACTAATCCAAAAGAAATATAAAACAATTTAGTATTCAAATTACATCGTCTCGAATAATAGATATAATCTCGAATACTTCATCTAGAATAATAGATATAATCTCGAATACATCGTCTCGAATAATATATAATATTGAATAGTACATCACTGGCTAGCTAATTAAAGATCGAATACTATAGAAGAATCTAGGACACTCGCGGTTCCTGCGACGTGGGCGGTGGACACCCAAAGAGAAGGAACCCTCACAGGATCATAGCTGAAGTGAGATCCCCGAAGATACTGCCAGGTATTGGAGAACCTGCCGCCCTCTAACGCAACCATGTAGCGATGGACGTGCTCGTCCTCCTCCCTGACACGGCGACGTACCACCTCCAGCGGGGCCGGGTACCTCCGCACCGAAACTGGCCCACGCGAACGCCACCAAACGAGATCAGGGTCGACGACGGGACCCGGGGCCGGGTTCCTCATCAAGCGGCGCGCCCCTCCAGGCAGCACCTCCCAGTGCCAGCCCGGCGGAGCCCAGTCCCAGACATGGGTCGGCTGGACGTCGTCGCGGACGGGTCGACGGCGAGGATGCGGGCCGGGCATCATCGAGAACAAATACTAGCTATATGCCCGCAAAAAGTAACATTTTTTTAATGATTGGATTTTGATAACTAAAATTTCTAACATTTCTACTATTTCAAAAATCTATATACTATTTCATACTAATTAAGCATCTAACACTAAAAACAGAAAACACAACTTCTATACATCCATTAAAAAACTGAAAAACAACATTATATAAAAAATTTCCATACTAATTAAACACTAATTATATCCATCTAACATGCATTCATACATATATAATAGTGAAAAAATAATAATCTAAATAATCTAAACTAATTAAACATACAAAATACGTATATACTAATATATACATGCATTAATTCATACAT
>NC_057813.1:174889002-174898357 GCF_018294505.1 Triticum aestivum
GCGACGGAGACGAGGGCGGCGACGGGGACGGGGGCGGCGACGGAGACGAGGGCGGCGACGGGGACTGGGGCGGCGACAGCGATGGAGACGACGGAAACAGAGGAAGAAACAGAGGGAGAATGAAATTTTCGCAAGTGTTGTTTATATAGGAGGGGCCTTTAGTACCGGTTTGTGCCACCAACCGGTACTAAAGGCCAGTTTTGGCCAGCCCAAGCGGCGGGAAGCGACCCCCTTTAGTACCGGGTGGTGGCACAAACCGATACTAAAGGCCCCCCCTTTAGTACCGGTTGGTGGCTCCAACCGGTACTAAAGGCCTCGCGCTGCCACCCCAAAGTTTAGTCCCACCTCGCCGGGCGAAGGGCAGCCGCACTGGTTTATAAACCTAGCCGCGGCTACCACTTCGAACTCCTCTGTATAGCAGGCTTGTGGGCCTAAACTCTGCGCGCTGCCATGTGAGTCTGCTGGGCCTTTAAGGCCTGTAATTACACACCTGTGGCCTATCAGGCCCACAGGGCAGCGCCCCAATTTTTTTTATAGTTTTTTTCTTTTCTGCTTTATTTTCTTCTATTTATTTTTGCGTAGTTTTTTGTATAGTTTTTTCTTTTCTGTTATATTTATGTTCTTCTATTTATTTGTGAGTAGTTTTTCATCTAGTTTGCCAAAATTCAACATTTTTAGAGTTTATTTTGTAGTGATTTTCAATTTCACGGTCATTTTATAAACGATTGAAAAATAGCAAATATTATTTTTTTCTTTTCTGCTTTATTCTTTCTTCTATTTATTTCTGATTAGTTTTTCCTTTTCTGCTATATTTATTTTCTTCTATTTATTTTTGAGTAGTTTTTTTATATAATTTTTTTCTTTTCAGCTATAGTTTTTCTTTCTTTTCTGCTATTTTTTCTTTTCTGCAAAACTTGATGGTCAAAGTCTGGAGTTATAACTTAAAAAAAGAAATGTCGATGTGCAATTAGTTTTTGCCATAACAGAAGAAGTCTGGAGTTGTAATAAGTTATTAAAAATAAAAAAGAGGTGCAATGCTCGTTAATTTGCTTCAAGCCTTTCGGAATAGTGTAAACTGCACTGCGGATAGCTCCGTGCAGTCTACCGTATTCCTGAAGGCTTGAAGCTAAGAAACGTGAGCATTGATCCTCTTCTTCATCGTCTCTGCACTCAGGGCTTATAAACCGCTCCTAGTCCCTCTCACTTCGTGAGGTGGGACTAAAAAACAGCTTACGTCTGGTTCATCCATGAACCGGTACTAAAGGTGCTCGTGGGGCCCCAGCCTTACCTGACACAACCTCATTAGTACCAGTTCATGGTACGAATCGGCACTAAATGGTGATGGTGGGGTCATAGCCTGACCAGAGGCTGACACGGCCTCTTTAGGTACAAAAAATTACAAACTTTCTGTTAGTGCCCGTAGTTTTCAAATTTGAATAGTTTAAATTTTGAATTATTTGAAATTAGTGTGAATTTGTTTGCACATAAAATTCCTTCACGTTTCAAATGCCAAAACACATAACTACCCTAACTATTACAGAGATTCCCCTCTGGGTGCGAAACACAGAAGAAAGTGATGATAGCTAGTGAAGCCGATCACATCCCAGATCTTTGGGTGTGAAACTTTTTCTTCGCGTGTGTCCCTTTGTGCCGTAACCATGGAAAATCTTCATCATTTAACGGGATGCTCGGGTCAATATTCACTGTGAATGGAGCAATTTCATCAAACTTTTCATAATCTTCTGACTTGTCTGTCTTGTCATCCACTCCCACGATGTTTCTCTTCCCAGAAAGAACTATGTGCCGCTTTGGCTCATCGTACGATGCATTCACTTCCTTATCTTTTCTTTTTCTTGGCTTGGTAGACATGTCCTTCACATAGAAAACCTGTGCCACATCATTGGCTAGGACGAATGGTTCGTCTGCATACGCAAGATTGTTGAGATCCACTGTTGTCATTACGTACTGCGGGTCTTCCGTTACCCCGCCTCGTGTCATATTGACCCATTTGCACCGAAACAAAGGGACCTTTAAACCACGTCGATAGTCAAGTTCCCATATGTCCTGTATATAACCATAATATGTTTCCTTTCCCGTCTTGGTTTCTGCATCAAAGCGGACACCACTATTTTGGTTGGTGCTCTTCTTATCTTGGGCGATCGTGTAAAATGTATTACCATTTATCTCGTACCCTTTGAAAGTCATTATATTCGAAGATGGTAACTGGGACAACAAGTACAGGTCATCTTCAATAGAGGTGTCATGCATGGTACGTGTCTGCAACCAGCTGGCGAAACTCCTGGTTTGTTCACGTCTAATCCAGTCATCAGACCGCTCCGGGTGTTTGGAGCGTAGCAAATTCTTGTGTTCATCCATATACGGAGCCACCAAGGCGGAATTCTGTAGAACTGTGTAGTGTGCTTCAGTGAGAGAATGTCCGTCCATACATATTATTTGTTCCCCTCCTAGCGTGCCTTTTCCATCCAGTCTGCCCTTATGCCGCGATTCAGGAACACCAATCGGCTTAAGGTCAGGAATAAAGTCAATACAAAACTCAATGACCTCCTCATTTTGATGGCCCTTGGAGATGCTTCCTTCTGGCCTAGCACGGTTATGAACATATTTCTTTAAGACTCCCATGAACCTCTCAAAGGGGAACATATTGTGTAGAAATACAGGACCCAAAATGTTAATCTCTTCGCATAGGTGAACTAGGACGTGCGTCATGATGTTTAAGAAGGATGGTGGGAACACCAACTCGAAACTGACAAGACATTGCACCAAATCATTCTGTAACCTTGGTATGATTTCTGGATCGATTACCTTCTAAGAGATTGCATTAAGAAATGCACATAGCTTCACAATGGCTAATCGAACGTTTTCCGGTAGAAGCCCCCTCAATGCAACCGGAAGCAGTTGCGTCATAATCACGTGGCAGTCATGAGACTTTAGGTTTTGGAACTTTTCTCTGCCATGTTTATTATTCCCTTTATATTCGACGAGAAGCCAGACGGTACCTTAATACTGAGCAGGCATTCAAAGAAGATTTCCTTCTCTTCTTTGGTAAGAGCGTAGCTTGCATGACCCTGATGTATGCCGTCTTCTCCGTGCATACGTTGCTGGTCCTCCCGTGCCTCAGGTGTATCTTTTGTCTTCCCATACACGCCCAAGAAGCCAAGCAGGGTCACGCAAAGATTCTTCGTCACGTGCATCACGTCGATTGCAGAGCGGACCTCTAGGTCTTTCCAATATGGCAGGTCCCAAAATATAGATTTCTCCTTCCACATGGGTGCGCGTCCGTCAGCGTCTTTTGGAACAAGTTGTCCGCCAGGACCCTTTCCAAATATCACCTTCAAATCCTTGACCATATCATGTACATCAGCACCAGTACGGTGGCGAGGATTCGTCCGGTGATCTGCCTCACCTTTGAAATGCTTGCCTTTCTTTCTTACGGGATGCCTGCTCGGAAGAAATCGACGATGTCCCAGGTACACATTCTTCTTATAACTATTCAAATATATACTGTCGGTATCATCCAAACAGTGCGTGCATCCGCGGTATCCCTTGTTTGTCTGTCCTGAAAGGTTACTGAGAGCAGGCCAATCATTGATGGTCACGAACAACAACGCCTTTAGGTCAAATTCTTCCCCCATGTGCTCATCCCACGCACGTACACCTGTTCCATTCCACAGTTGTAAGAGTTCTTCAACTAATGGCCTTAGGTACACATCAATGTCGTTGCCGGGTTGCTTAGGACCTTGGATGAGCATTGGCATCACAATGAACTTCCGCTTCATGCACAACCAAGGAGGAAGGTTATACAAACATAGAGTCACATGCCAGGTGCTATGGTTGCTGCTCTGCTCCCCAAAAGGATTAATGCCATCTGCGCTTAGACCAAACCATATGCTCCTTGCCTCATCTGCAAACTCCTTCCCGTACTTTCTTTTGATTTTTCTCCACTGCGACCCGTCAGCGGGTACTCTCAACTTTCCATCTTTCTTACAGTCTTCTCTGTGCCATCGCATCGCCTTGGCATGCTCTTTGTTTTGGAACAAACGTTTCAACTGTGGTATTATAGGAGAATACCACATCACCTTGGCAGGAATCTTCTTCCTGGGGCGCTTGCCCTCGACATCACCATGCTCATCGCGGCTGATCTTATAGCGCAATGCACCACATACTGGGCAAGCGTTCAAATCCTCGTACTCACCGCGGTAGAGGATGCAATCATTAGGGCATGCATGTATCTTCTACACCTCTAACCCTAGAGGGCAGACAGCCTTCTTTGCTTCGTACGTACTCTCGGGCAATTCGTTGTCCTTTGGAAGCATATCCTTTATCATTACCAGCAACTTTCCAAATCCCTTGTCAAGATACACCATTCTTTGCCTTCCATTGCAGCAATTCCAGTGTGGTGCCCAGCTTTTTCTTGTCACCTACGCAATTCGGGTACAACAATTTTTTGTGATCCTCTAACATGCGCTGCAACTTCTTCTTCTCCAAATCACTTGCGCAATTTCTCTTTGCATCGGCAATGGCCCGACCTAGATGATCAACGGGCTCATCTGATGCCTCTTCTTCAGCTTCTTCCCGCATTGCCGGCTCAGCTTCTTCCCACATTACCGGCTCAGCTTCTTCCCCCATTGTTGTATCATCGTATTCAGGGAACCCATGGCCAGGATAGCTGTCGTCGTCCTCTTCTTCTTCATTGTCTTCCATCATAACCCCTCTTTCTCCGTGCTTGGTCCAAACATTATAGTGGGGCATGAAACTGGACTCAAACAGGTGGACGTGAATGGTTCTTGACGTAGAGTAATTGCGACCATTCTTACAGCCAACACATGGACAAGGCATAAAACCATCCGCCCGTTTGTTTGCCTCAGCCGCAAGCAGAAAAGTATGCACGCCCTCAACGAACTGGGGAGAGCATCGGTCATCGTACATCCATTGCCGGCTCATCTTCATTACACAACACCGAATAGATCAAATTAATACAAGTTCATACATAAAGTTCATAAACACTTAAATGCAACAAACAAATAACTCTCTAGCTAAAGCATTTAAATGCAACAACAAATGCGATCAAGATCGCAACTAAGGTAACAATTGATCCAACAGCATAATGATACCAAGCCTCACTATCGATGGCATATTTTCTAATCTTTCTAATCTTCAAGCGCATTTTCTCCATCTTGATCTTGTGATCATCGACGACATCGGCAACATGCAACTCCAATTCCATCTTCTCCCCCTCAATTCTTTTCAATTTTTCTTTCAAGTACTCGTTTTCTCTTTCAACTAAATTTAACCTCTCGACAATAGGGTCGGTTGGAATTTCCGGTTCACATACCTCCTAGATAAAAATATCTATGTCAACTTGATGGGCATAATTTGTCATAAACACGAAATGCAACAAATAGTTTTAAAAGATAATGTACCACATCCGAATCATAACAAGGACGAGGGCCGACGGGGACGGATATCAAAACCATGGCACTATGTATAACAAACAACGTACGGGTAAGATAATTATTATACGAGTAACTATATATCCAAATCACACAAACATCAATTTTTTATATAAAATTTCATGAACAAGAGGCTCACCACAAGGTGGTGCTGGCGACGGGACGGTGCGGGCGATCGACGGTGGTTACGACGGAGATTTAGAAGGCACTAAGTAAACACACCTACATATGCAAACTAAGTGTTATTTTTGACCTCAAATTGCATATAAATCAAATACTAGCACATATATATATTTCCTCCCAAATTACTAAACTCACAAATTAATAACTATATAAAGCATTGCAAGAGCTAATCTAGCAATGAGAGATGAAAGGACAAAGTTGCTAACCTTTGTGATCATTTGAATGGATGGGGGCCTTCAAATCTTGACAAATTTTGGGCAAAATGTGTGATGAGCTCGAGAGGAAGAGGGGAAGAACAGAGAGGAGAGGGGAAAGGGGAAGAACAGAGCGAGCTCGGGTGGACGAAGGGTTTATGTAGGACGACCTTTAGTACCGGTTCGTGCCAAGAACCGGTACTAAAGGTGCTGGAGGGGGCCCAGACTGACAACATCCTGCCACCACTCTCATTAGTACCGGTTCGTGGCACGAACCGGTGCTAAAGGTTAGCCACGAACCGGTACTAATGAGAGCGGCCCGGCTAGCCGTTGGAACCGGCACTAATGTATACATTTGTGCCGGCTCAAATACAAACCGGCACTAATGTGCTTCACTCGGACGTCTCCCCTTCAGTCGGCTAGCCACCACCATTCGGACATAGGAGGCGTAAGGACGACGTGGGAGCTGCATTGTTGAGTAGTTTTAAGCCAGACTTCAAGTACAGTCATGACCACCGTTACCTGTAACTGCAGTAGTTATGGCTATTATCACATGTAACTGTCGTAGTTAAGGTCATTAAACCCCCTTGTAACATGGCGGTAAAGAGGACGAGGTGCACTCTATATAAGCCTCCCTCCTGCTCAACGGTATGGGTTGAGCATCCATTATAATCATACACCCGAAGAGAAAACAAGCCTCCACGCACGAGACGTAGGGCTGTTACTTTCTCCGAGAGGGGCCCGAACTCATAAAAAGCAAGTGCCACACTTGCGCCGTAGCTAGGCTCCTCCCCTTGTTCGTACCCTTAATACGCATTGCTAGGATCATTGCCTCGACAGTTGGCACCCACCATGGGGTCGCGTGTCTAGCGGTTCTCCGACGCAGGTGGAATTCATCATCATCATGATTCTCGGCGGCGAGATCCATTTCAGAGCGCTCGGCTTCATTGCCAGTGATTCGGCGTGGCTCCAGGAAGCCCCGCTAGACGTGGAGTCGCTGCCCACCCGGGGCGCAGTGCACTTCCACGCATTTGCATACGGAGTCCTTCTCCGCCAGCCGTCGGTTCCGTAAGAAGTGGCCCCCTCCTTCCTACTGGCCTCCATCGCAAGTGCTCTGGATGCTCACGACTCCATCGTTGGATCAAGCACGTTGTAGCCCTCCAAGCTGTGTCTAGGCAGGTGGCGGCACTCGAGCCTGACAAGCCCGCCCTTGGACCTTTTTGGCTGCCTCCACAAGGACTCCTCTGATGAGTGTGAGTGCGAGAGCGTCGAGTCCATGATCGAGGTCCTCATGGTTGGCACGAAGCAGCATGGTCCTCCAGGATACACAGGCACCCACGACGGGCACGTGGGCCCCTTGCGTGGACACAACAACGACAACTAGGGGGGCGATCATTCTCCTCGCCATGAGTCGTATGTTCCCCGAGCTCTCACACTCGAGAGCAGAACGATGAGCTCCATCAGAGGAACAAGAAGGCTCTGCGCACTCCCATTACCAGGACGACTCCCAAGGCCCTAGCCATGGAGTCAGTGTGTTTGGCCATCCTGGCTGAGAGAGACCGCCTGGAGCGACTATAGAAGGAGTTGGATGACCGCGCCCGTCAACAGCCCAGTTCCAGGCGGCACAAGCGTCGGTTGTTCCCGAATGATCAGTCTACAAAACTTGAGGGCAGCGACTAGGATTGCAGATTCCATTCAGCCCTCCGGCTCTATGGCCGGCGAAGGTATCCGTTAGATCCGAGCTCTCCTAAAGACGGCCTTGTCGCAGAACACGACGATGTCATAGTCACGAGATCGAATCTATAGGCTCTGGGAGGCACCAAAGATCACCCCCTTTGAGAGATCTGTATGGCGACCGAAGGCGTGACCAGGTCACTCCCCCCCCGGCGGCACGATGATTATGATTGCACTCGGATGCCCCCTCCGCGGGACGTCACATATGGGTACGAGCCTTGACAGGCATCCGCGTGAGGATGATCAGAGGCAGAGTGTCACGCCCAAAATGCGATACTATCCTAAAGAGACTCGAAGGTCCCACCAAGGATAGAACCGCATATTGAAACGCTTTTGCAAGGTGGATATCATTACATCAACATTACATAATAGATGGAGATACATATAAGAGGCATACAATGTCACACGAATACAACAACACATCATACATAAGATCAACATCCGACTACGGATGAAACACAAACAGAAACTCAAACGACATCCACCCTGCTAGCCCAGGCTGCCGACCTGGAACCTATCCCCTGATCGAAGAAGAAGCAGAAGAAGAAGAACTCCAAAACAAGCAACATCACTCTCGCGTCATGATCACCGCAATAACCTATACCTGCAACTGTTGTTGTAGTAATCTGTGAGCCACGAGGACTCAGCAATCCCATTACCATGGGTATCAAGACTAGCAAAGCTTAAAGGGAAAAGGAAGGGGTAAAGTGATGAGGTTGCAGCAGTGACTAAGCATATATGGTGGCTAACATACGCAAATAAGAGCGAGAAGAGAGAAAGCAGAACGGCCGTGAAGCTAGCAATGATCAAGAAATGATCCTGAACTCCTACTTACGTCAAACATAACCCAAAACCGTGTTCACTTCCCGGACTCCGCCGAAAAGAGACCATCACGGCTACACACACGGTTGATGCTTTTTATTTCGGATCTGGTGTCAAGTTATCTACAACAGGACATTAACAAATTCTCATCTGCCACATAACCGCGGGCACGGCTTTCGAAAGTTTATACCCTGCAGGGGTGTCCCAACTTAGCCCATGATAAGCTCTCGCGATCAACGAAGGATATACCTGTAACGCCCCGGATCCGATGCGCCAGGTGTCTGCCAGTTATTCGCCGTCGTTGCCATGTCATTTGCTTGCGTGTTGCATATTGTCATGTCATCATGTGCATTTCATTTTGTATACGTGTTCGTCTCATGCATCCGAGCATTTTCCCCGTTGTCCGTTTTGCGATCCGGCACTCCTATGCCATCCGGCGTTCCCCTTTCGTCTCTCGTTGTGAGTGGGAGTTGAACTTTCTCGGAATGGCCCGAGGCTTGCCAAGCGGCCTTGGTATAGCACCGGTAGACCGCCTGTCAAGTTTCGTGCCATTTGGAGGTCGTTTGGTACTCCAACGGTTAACCGGGTAACCGTAAAGCCCCTCTCTCTTTGCAGCCCAACACCCCTTCCAAACTGGCCCAAAACCCATCTAACTCCCCTCCATGCTCTCGGTCGTTCGATCATGATCACGTGGCCGAAAACCGCTCCTCATTTGGACTCTCCTAGCTCCCTCCACCTGTATATTTGTGCCCCTCCCCGATTTTTCCGCGCAGTCCAAACCCTAGATCCATCCCTACCCGCAGCCGGACATGTCCGTCCAGCCGCCGGACATGTCCAACGCAGCCGGCCACGTCGCCCGACCAATGGGGAAGTGCCACGTCAGCCCGCCGCCGCCCTCGTCTAACCAGGCACTGCCACGCGTCCCGGCGCGCCACCCCCGCCGCCGCAGCC
>NC_057813.1:174898825-174905898 GCF_018294505.1 Triticum aestivum
TGCCGCGCGCCCCGTCCCCCGCTGACGAGTGCCGCGCCTCCCGCCGACCTCCTCCGGCCACCTTCGGCGCCCTGCTTCGGCGAACCTCGAAGCTCGTGCCTCCGATCTGGATCTGGAAGAAGAGGTTGACCCCAAATTTTCGTCTAAGTCCCCAGATTTCCAGTATTTTCATGTCATGTTCGTCATGCCGTATCTCTGCATCCGTTGCTCCGTTTCGTGCGTGTAATATGTCGAATTGTTTGCCTCGACGAGTACATCATTTCATTCCATTGCATCATATTTATTTGAGGTCACCTTGATGCCTGAATCATTGTTGTAAGAGTGCTTCATAATGTTTTTTGCTGTCTGTTATCAGAACGAGCTCTTTTGTCATTTTTGCCATGATTGATGTGTGCATCCTATGAGGTTGATGTCTAAATGTGTTTTTAACTATGCCATGTCTTCTTTACAGTGGTGTATGCCATGTATTTTTGTGATCAATGTGGTGACTAGCACAAGCATGCAAACTAGGCATCGTGATGTTGCTGATTTTAGTCCCTGTTCTGCTGTTATTTTCATTTCATATAAACTTGATGCTATAAAGAGATCCATGCATATTTTGAGATACTTCAGTAAGGGTGTTTTGAACATGTGGTTATTGTCTATCCGTTCATGCCCTCGGTTGCAATTATGGAGTAGTCTAGCATGTCATTTTTGTGCTCTACTTTTGCTTCAAAATGTTTCCTGGCAGATTGTTTACGTGTTATTCAATTTGACCAAGGTTGTTGTAGTTGATCCTTGCATGCTGTGGACTTGTTCTTGCCTTGGTTGGTTACATAAACATGTCTTCTTGATGATGCTATGCTTATCTTGTCATGCAATGACTTGTGGTGAGTGTATCGAGCTTGTTAAGTAGGGTTCATAATGTTGCTGTTTTGCTAGGCTGAATCTGTTATTTCGTGATGCCATGTAAACATGTTGCTACTAATCATTCTATGCATAATCTGGAGATGATCACTAAACATGTTTTGATCTACATGTCATGTTCTATCAATCCATGCCCCTGGTAGCATTTATAGCCTGCTGTAGCTTGTTCATATCTTGGTCCAAACTTGCTTCATAATGTTGTTGTCAGCCTGTTAACATTAAGTTCAGTTGTTTCCATGTGTTTTGCTAGTGTTCCATGCACCCTATGGACTTGCTCTTGCCATGCTTAGCTTCACAAACATGTCTTATTACTGTTGGGTGCCTTGCCATGCCATGTATTGATCTGTAGTGAGTTGCACAAGCTCATCTACATGCCTTCATAATTAGGTTCCTGCCATGTTTGAATCTGTATAATAACTTGCTATGTTTACATAGGTGCCATCATATTTTCTGATCCTTTTTGGCTTATGGCCAGTCAAGGATATTTGATCTATGCATTTAGTAGATTCATGCCATGCCTTTGTTTGCCATGATAAGTTCCTGTAACATGTTGTTAGATAGCTCTGAACATTGCATCGTGATGTTATTTTCTGCAAAGTCTAAAATTGTTATAACTTGCAATCTTACCATGTGTGTTTGAGCATGTTCTAGTGATTTCTGGAGATAGCTCAGTGTTCATGTTTTGTTGTGCTTTACCTATACATCATGCCCATGTCTTTTTTTTCATGTTGGGATACTGTAGCTTATTGTTTTGGTGCTTGAAATATGCCTAGTTGCTGTTTTGGACAGCTTGTCCTTTAAACTTGTTTCATGTGTGTGTGTTGAACCGTTGCTCCGTTTTGAGTGTGCTCTATATGAAACTTGCTTGATTTTGCATGTAGTTTCATATTATCATGTTGCATCCTTGTTTTGGTGTGTTTGCTTGATGTTTGAGTGCATTTTGCATCAATGCCATGTTTAACTTGTATTGCTCATATCTTCTAGGCCGTAGCTCCGAACTAAATGAACTTTATATGTACCTTGACTAGAATCTCGTGTAAATCATATTGGTGCATCTCTACTTAATGTTTAACAACTTGAACATAAGGTTTATTCAGATCTGGACCAATTTTGAAATATGCATATGAGGACTTACCGGAGTTGTTATATGTTGTTCCCGGCCTCATTTAAACTTGCCTTGATGTGTTGCTCTTGTTTGCATCATCTTTTGCCATGAGTAGCTTCATGTAGTCTTGTCTTGCATCATACTTGTTTGTGCATCATGTCATGTTCATGTGTGGTGTGTTTACCATGTTGTGTGCTTCTTCTCGATAATTCCCGTTTCGTTGCGATCGTGAGGATTCGTTCGTCTACGCTTGGTTCGTCTTTATGGCTTCATCCGTTCGTCTTCTTCATGTACTCGTTCTTCTTCGTAGCAGGATTTCAGGCAAGATGACCGTTACCCTGGATCTCACTACTATCATTGCTATGCTAGTTGCTTCGTTCTATCGCTATGCTGCGTTACCTATTACCTGTTTATCAAGCCATCCCAAATTGCCATGAACCTCTAACCTTTGACACCTTTCCTATGCAAACCATTGTTTGGCTATGTTACCACTTTTGCTCAGCCCCTCTTATAGCGTTGCTAGTTGCAGGTGAAGTTGAAGATTGCTCCATGGTGGACATGATTTATGTTGGGATATCACAATATCTCTTATATTATTAATGCATCTATATACTTGGTAAAGGGTGGAAGACTCGGCCTTTTGCCTGGTGTTTTGTTCCACTCTTGCCGCCCTAGTTTCCGTCATACCGGTGTTATGTTCCTGGATTTTGCGTTCCTTACGCGGTCGGGTGATTTATGGGACCCCCTTGACAGTTCACTTTGAATAAAACTCCTCCAGCAAGGCCCAACCTTGGTTTTACCATTTGCCTCACCTATCCCTTTTTCCCTTGGGAGTCGCGCTCTCGAGGGTCATCTTTATTTTATCCCCCCCGGTCCAGTGCTTGTTGTGAGTGTTGGTCCAACCCGTCAGCCGCCGGTGGCCACCAGGGGCAACTCTGGGCTGGCCTACCGGAAGTTTGGACAATCCGGTGTGCCCTGAGAACGAGATATGTGCAGCTCCTATCGGGATTTGTCGGCACAGCGGGAGGCTTTGCTGGTCTTGTTTTACCATTGTCGAAATGTCTTGTAAACCGGGATTCCGAGTCTGATCGGGTCTTCCTAGGAGAAGGTCTATTCCTTCGTTGATCGCAAGAGCTTGTCATGGGCTAAGTTGGGACACCCCTGCAGGGTATAATCTTTCAAAAGCCGTGCCTGCGGTTATAGGCAGATGGGAATTTGTTAATGTCCGGTTGTAGATAACTTGACACCAGATCCAAATTAAAACGCATCAATCGTGTGTGTAGCCATGATGGTCTCTTTTCGGCGGAGTCCAGAAAGTGAACACGGTTTCTGGGTTATGTTTGACGTAAGTAGGAGTTCAAGATCACTTTTTGATCATTGCTAGCTTCACGACCGTTCCTTTTGCTCTCTTCTCGCTCTTATTTGCGTATGTTAGCCACCATATATGCTTAGTCACTGCTGCAGCCTCACCACTTTACCCCTTCCTTTCTCTTTAAGCTTTGCTAGTCTTGATACCCATGGTAATGGGATTGCTGAGTCCTCGTGGCTCACAGATTACTACAACAACAGTTGCAGGTACAGGTTATGCGATGATCATTACGCAGGAGCGATGTTTGCTTGTGTTGGAGTTCTTCTTCTGCTTCTTCTTCGATCAGGGGATAGGTTCCAGGTCGGCAGCTTGGGCTAGCAGGGTGGATGTCATTTGAGTTTCTGTTTGTGTTTCGTCCGTAGTCGGATGATGCTCTTATGTATTGTGATGATGTATTCGTGTGGCATTGTATGCCTCTTGTATGTATCCCTACCTATTATGTAATGTTGATGTAATGATATCCACCTTGCAAAAGCGTTTCAATATGCGGGTCTATCCTTGGTGGGACCATCGAGTTCCTTTTGGATAGGGTCGCATATTGGGCGTGACAAGTTGGTATCAGAGCCTCGACCGACCCTAGGAGCCCCCTGGATTGATCGTGTAGTTTGGCCGTTGTTGTGTCTAAAAAAACTATTTGTCGGAGTCTAGTTATATCGGAGAGTAGGAATTCTTTTTACTCCTCAGCCCCTTCGTCGCTCTGGTAAGGAATCTTGACGTAGGTGTTTTGAATTATTCCTCTTCCCCTTCAAATTTTCTTTAGGATCACACAGTTGGTTTTCCGATCGTTGGTTCTCAGCTCTTTGCATCCGGTGCAGTTCTCGTCAAGTCGACTCGAGCCTCTTCATCTTTGAGTTCAATCCTCAGTTGTTTTCTTTTCCCACCCGCCCACCCTTCTTCCTCTCGGAACCGGAGTCCGTAATCGAGTATCCATCCTACTTGTGTGAAGTCTTTGCTTTCTTTCCTCAATGGTTTCAACCGGTGTTTTCTCTTCAAGATATTCGTCGATTTCCCCTTCCAAGTTGCCTTTGTTTTTCCGCCCTCCCACCCTTTTTCTTCCCGGAGCTTGAGTCTCTTTCGACCATCTATCTCATTTGTGTGGAGCCTCTTCAGTCTTCCGTCCATTATTTCAACCGGTGAATTCTCATCTCGGTGGACATTCTTCATCTCTTTTCCTTTCCGGTGGATTCAATTCATGTTTTTCGGTGTTGATCGTATTCTTTTCCTCGGATCAAGTGTTTTTCCTTGCTCGTTCGTCTCTCGCCAGTTGATCCTTCCGGAGTGCTCAGGACATCTCAGGAGATTCGTCTGTGTTTGAAGTAATTCGAGGTTGTCACCTCATTCAAATATTTCTATTGTTCAGGTGCATCATCTATCTGTTCAATAATCCTTTTCAACGGTGTTATCTCTTCAGTGGGCCCTAACCCACAGGTTTTTTTCCAGGATCTTACCTGACTCTTCTAATTCCCCGGAGTTATTCTCAAATTCTTTTGAAGTGTGACGTAAGTATGATTTCATCAGTCAGATGCTTTTCCCAAGATCGATTTCAAATCATTTCATTGTTGCCTCAACCTCTTCACTTTTCATTCTCCCGGAGTATCTCAGTAATTTTGGTGGTGTTTCTCGTCGGCATTTGAAGATCGAAGAAGAGTTTTCATATCATCATCTCGAATTATTCCATTTATCAGTTATTCTTTTCATCCATCCGGAGTTTGTCAGGAGTTGTTGTTCCATTTCTTTTCACCGAAGGCCATCATTCCAGCTATCGTTCTCTATTATCCCGGTGCTTCGTTCAAGTGTTTTTTTAGTCAGCTCATGATCTCCTTGTCCTTTTGCATCTAAATCACCTCGAGCTTATTGGTTCTTCTAATTCTTCCCAGTGATTCATTCTCTTTCATCAGTCATTTTCGAATCGTTACGGTGGTTCCTTCACACTCCTTTTCCTTTGTCATCATATCAATTCATTCGTTATTTCCAATCCTACCGGTGGTTCATGAAGGCCTTCTCAAGTTTTGTGCTATCCCTTCTCAATCCTTTTCTAGAAGAATAAGTCGTATGCGAAATCCATTGCTTGTCATCAATTTAATTTGATGAAGGATAAGCATACAATGAATCTTATTCTTATTTCATTCAAGTGAATAATCCTTTTCTTTGGAGTTTGTTCTTAATGAATAAATTCTAGTTCCAAGTGTTTCCCATCTTTTCTTTTCCGGAGTTCAATTTCCTCGGCCATTTCATTGGAACCCCCATCTAAATCATCGCAACGCTCATCTTATTCGTTCGTTCTTCATTCTATCTTATCATCCTTTTGTTACCGGAGTTCTTCATGGTGGTTCTTCATGATTTAATTCATTCTTTCAAGAGTTCATCAAGTTTTTGTTGGTGGAGTTCAAGTATCTTTTCTTTTTGCGTCTCGAAGTGCAATTAATTCTTCATTTTCTTTTGAAGTGGAGTTTTGCATTTCTTCGTTCTTCTCAGCTATCCAATCATTTCCGTTTGCGGCTGTTTATCACCTCATAATTTCTGAGATGTTATCCATAAGTCCACGAAAAGCTTATTCTTTTCGTTGTTGATTCTCTCAACAACTCTGTTCAATCCTTCCTTCTAAGTTCTTTTCTTTCAATTCTATTTCAATTCTACTGGAGGTTTTGTGTTGTTCCTCAAGTCAAGTATCATTCCATCCTCTCAACTTCATGTTCTATTCTTTCCTTGTTCAGTCGGTGTGCTGCCTAAATCCTTTCAGTCTTATTCGTTTCTTATCTCGTTCTAACCGGAGTGGTTTCATAGTCTATCTGATTCCGCGAGCTTTCGATTCTCATCATTCTCGTCGTTCCTCTCTTCTTCTCGAGTGCTCTCGATTCTTTGCTTCTTCTCTTGAGTTCTTGTTTCACCTCATCCATTTTCCCTTCCGTCTCGGTCCTAAGATCTCGGGACGAGATCTCTTGTTAGTGGAGGGGTGTTGTAACGCCCCGGATCCGATGAGCCAGGTGTCTGCCAGTTATTCGCCGTCGTTGCCATGTCATTTGCTTGCGTGTTGCGTATTGTCATGTCATCATGTGCATTTCATTTTGCATACGTGTTTGTCTCATGCATCCGAGCATTTTCCCCGTTGTCCGTTTTGCGATCCGGCACTCCTATGCCATCCGGCGTTCCCCTTTTGTCTCTCGTTGTGAGTGGGTGTTGAACTTTCTCGGAATGGCCCGAGGCTTGCCAAGCGGCCTTGGTATAGCACCGGTAGACCGCCTGTCAAGTTTCGTGCCATTTGGAGGTCGTTTGGTACTCCAACGGTTAACCGGGTAACCGTAAAGCCCCTCTCTCTTTGCAGCCCAACACCCCTTCCAAACTGGCCCAAAACCCATCTAACTCCCCTCCATGCTCTCGGTCGTTCGATCACGATCGCGTGGCCGAAAACCGCTCCTCATTTGGACTCTCTTAGCTCCCTCCACCTATATATTTGTGCCCCTCCCCGATTTTTCCGCGCAGTCCAAACCCTAGATCCATCCCTACCCGCAGCCGGACATGTCCGTCCAGCCGCCAGACATGTCCAACGCAGCCGGCCACGTCGCCCGACCAATGGGGACGTGCCACGTCAGCCCGCCGCCGCCCTCGTCCAACCAGGCGCTGCCACGCGTCCCGGCGCGACGTCCCCGCCGCCGCAGCCCGCCGGGCTTGGGTCGGGCCCGCCAGGCCCGCGCG
>NC_057813.1:174906338-174913560 GCF_018294505.1 Triticum aestivum
CCGCGCCGCCGCGGAGCGCCTCCGCCCTGCCGCACGCCCCGTCCCCCGCCGACGAGTGCCGCGCCTCCCGCCGGCCTCCTCCGCCCCCTCCGGCCACCTTCGGCGCCCTGCTCCGGCGAACCTCGAAGCTCGTGCCTCCGATCTGGATCTGGAAGAAGAGGTTGACCCCAAATTTTCGTCTAAGTCCCCAGATTTCCAGTATTTTCATGCCATGTTCGTCATGCCGTATCTCTGCATCCGTAGCTCCGTTTCGTGCGTGTAATATGTCAAATTTTTCGCCTCGACGGGTACATCATTTCATTCCATTGCATCATATTTATTTGAGGTCACCTTGATGCCGGAATCATCGTTGTAAGAGTGCTTCATAATGTTTTCTACTGTCTGTTATCAGAACGAGCTCTTTTGTCATTTTTGCCATGATTGAGGTGTGCATCCTATGAGGTTGATGTCTAAATGTGTTTTTAACTATGCCATGTCTTCTTTACAGTGGTGTATGCCATGTATTTTTGTGATCAATGTGGTTACTAGCACAAGCATGCAAACTTGCCATCGTGATGTTGCTGATTTTAGTCCCTGTTCTGCTGTTATTTTCATGCCATGTAAACTTGATGCTACAGAGAGATCCATGCATATTTTGTGATACTTCAGTAAGGGTGTTTTGAACATGTGGTTATTGTCTATCCATTCATGCCCTTGGTTACAATTATGGAGTAGTCTAGCATGTCATTTTCGTGCTCTACTTTTGCTTCAAAATGTTTCCTGGCAGATTGTTTACGTGTTATTCAATTTGACCAAGGTTGTTGTAGTTGATCCTTGCATACTATGGACTTGTTCTTGCCTTGGTTGGTTACATAAACATGTCTTCTTGATGATGCTATGCTTATCTTGTCATGCAATGACTTGTGGTGAGTGTATCGAGCTTGTTAAGTAGGGTTCATAATGTTGCTGTTTTGCTAGGCTGAATCTGTTATTTCGTGATGCCATGTAAACATGTTGCTACTAATCATTCTATGCATAATCTGGAGATGATCACTAAACATGTTTTGATCTACATGTCATGTTCTATCAATCCATGCCCCTGGTAGCATTTATAGCCTGCTGTAGCTTGTTCATATCTTGCTCCAAACTTGCTTCATAATGTTGTTGTCAGCCTGTTAACATTAAGTTCAGTTGTTTCCATGTATTTTGCTAGTGTTCCATGCACCCTATGGACTTTCTCTTGCCATGCTTAGCTTCACAAACATGTCTTCTTACTGTTGGGTGCCTTGACATGCGATGTAATGATCTGTAGTGAGTTGCACAAGCTCATCTACATGCCTTCATAATTAGGTTCCTGCCATGTTTGAATCTGTATAATAACTTGCTATGTTTACATGAGTGCCATCATATTTTCTGATCCTTATTGGCTTATGGTCAGTAAAGGACATTTGATCTATGCATTTAGTAGATTCATGCCATGCCTTTGTTTTCCATGATAAGTTCCTGTAACATGTTGTTTGATAGCTCTGAACATTGCATCATGATGTTATTTTCTGCAAAGTCTGAAATTGTTATAACTTGCAATCTTACCATGTGTGTTTGAGCATGTTCTAGTGATTTCTGGAGATAGCTCAGTGTTCATGTTTTGTTGTGCTTTACCTATACATCATGCCCATGTATTTTGTTTTCATGTTGGGATAATGTAGCTTATTGTTTTGATGCTTGCAATATGCCTAGTTGCTGTTTTGAACAGCTTGTCCTTTAAACTTGTTTCATGTGTGTGTGTTGAACCGTTGCTCCGTTTTGAGTGTGCTCTATATGAAACTTGCTTGATTTTGCATGTAGTTTCATATTATCATGTTGCATCCTTGTTTTGGTGTGTTTGCTTGATGTTTGAGTGCATTTTTCATCAATGCCATGTTTAACTTGTATTGCTCATATCTTCTAGGCCGTAGCTCCAAACTAAATGAACTTTATATGTAACTTGACTAGAATCTCGTGTAGATCATATTGGTGCATCTCTACTTGATGTTTAACAACTTGAACATAAGGTTTATTCAGATCTGGACCAATTTCGAAATATGCATATGAGGACTTACCGGAGTTGTTATATGTTGTTCCCGGCCTCATTTAAACTTGCCTTGATGTGTTGCTCTTGTTTGCATCATCTTTTGCCATGAGTAGCTTCATGTAGTCTTGTCTTGCATCATACTTGTTTGTGCATCATGTCATGTTCATGTGTGGTGTGTTTACCATGTTGTGTGCTTCTTCTCGATAGTTCCCGTTTCGTTGCGATCGTGAGGATTCGTTCGTCTACACTTGGTTCGTCTTCGTGGATTCATCCGTTCGTCTTCTTCATGGACTCGTTCTTCTTACTAGCGGGATTTCAGGCAAGATGACCGTTACCCTGGATCTCACTACTATCATTGCTATGCTAGTTGCTTCATTCTATCGCTATGCTGCGTTACCTATTACCTGTTTATCAAGCCATCCCAAATTACCATGAACCTCTAACCTTTGACACCTTTCCTATGCAAACCATTGTTTGGCTATGTTACCACTTTTGCTCAACCCCTCTTATAGCGTTGCTAATTGCAGGTGAAGTTGAAGATTGCTCCATGGTGGACAGGATTTATGTTGGGATATCACAATATCTCTTATATTATTAATGCATCTATATACTTGGTAAAGGGTGGAAGACTCGGCCTTTTGCCCGGTGTTTTGTTCCACTCTTGCCGCCCTAGTTTCCGTCATACCGGTGTTATGTTCCCGGATTTTGCGTTCCTTACGCGGTCGGGTGATTTATGGGACCCCCTTGACAGTTCACTTTGAATAAAACTCCTCCAGCAAGGCCCAACCTTGGTTTTACCATTTTCCTCACCTAGCCCTTTTTCCCTTGGGAGTCGCGCTCTCGAGGGTCATCTTTATTTTATCCCCCCGGGCCAGTGCTCGTTGTGAGTGTTGGTCCAACCTGTCAGCCGCCGGTGGCCACCAGGGGCAACTCTAGGCTGGCCTACTGGAAGTTTGGACAATCTGGTGTGCCCTGAGAACGAGATATGTGCAGCTCCTATCGGGATTTGTTGGCACAACGGGAGGCTTTGCTGGTCTTGTTTTACCATTATCGAAATGTCTTGTAAACCGGGATTCCGAGTCTGATCGGGTCTTCCTGGGAGAAGGTCTATTCCTTCGTTGATCGCGAGAGCTTGTCATGGGCTAAGTTGGGACACCCCTGCAGGGTATAATCTTTCGAAAGCCGTGCCTGCGGTTATAGGCAGATGAGAATTTGTTAATGTCCGGTTGTAGATAACTTGACACCAGATCCGAATTAAAACGCATCAACCGTGTGTGTAGCCGTGATGGTCTCTTTTCGGTGGAGTCCGGAAAGTGAACATGGTTTCTGGGTTATGTTTGTCGTAAGTAGGAGTTCAGGATCACTTCTTGATCATTGCTAGCTTCACGACCGTTTCTTTTGCTCTCTTCTCGCTCTTATTTGCGTATGTTAGCCACCATAGTCGCTGCTGCAGCCTCACCACTTTACCACTTCCTTTCCCTTTAAGCTTTGCTAGTCTTGATACCCATGGTAATGGGATTGCTGAGTCCTCGTGGCTCACAGATTACTACAACAACAGTTGCAGGTACAGGTTATGTGATGATCATGACGCGAGAGCGATGTTTGCTTGTATTGGAGTTCTTCTTCTGCTTCTTCTTCGATCAGGCGATAGGTTCCAGGTCGGCAGCCTGGGCTAGCAGGGTGGATGTCGTTTGAGTTTCTGTTTGTGTTTCGTCCGTAGTCGGATGATGCTCTTATGTATTGTGATGATGTATTCGTGTGGCATTGTATGCCTCTTGTATGTATCCCTACCTATTATGTAATGTTTATGTAATGATATCCACCTTGCAAAAGCGTTTCAATATGCGGGTCTATCCTTGGTGGGACCATCGAGTTCCTTTTGGATAGGGTCGCATATTGGGCGTGACAATACCTTCTCCCAGGAAGACCCGATCAGACTCGGAATCCCGGTTTACAAGACATTTCGACAATGGTAAAACAAGACCAGCAAAGCCTCCTGCTGTGTCGACAAATCCTGATAGGAGCTGCACATATCTCGTTCTCAGGGCACACCAGATGAGCAAGACGTCGGCTTGGCATAGACCCTGATTGCCCAGGGGGCGCCGAACATCGCTCGGTTTGGACCAACACTTAGACAAGCATTGGCCCGGGGGGGCTAAAATAAAGATGACCCTCGAGAGGGCGACTCCCAAGGGAAAAGGTAGGTGGTGGTGAGGCAAATGGTAAAACTAATGTTGGGCCTTGCTGGAGGAGTTTTATTCAAAGCGAACTGTCAAGGGGGTCCCATAAATCACCCAACCGCGTAAGGAACACAAAATCCGGGAACATAACACCGGTATGTCGGAAACTAGGGCGGCAAGAGTGGAACAAAACACCAGGAAAAAGGCCGAGTCTTCCACCCTTTACCAAGTATATAGATGCATTAATGATATAAGAGATATTGTGATATCCCAACCAAAATCCTGTCCACCATGGAGCAATCTTCAACTTCACCTGCAACTAGCAACACTATAAGAGGGCTGAGCAAAGCGGTAACATAGCCAAACAACGGTTTGCATAGGAAAGGTATCAAAGGTTAGAGGTTCATGGCAATATGGGAGGCTTGATAAACAGGTGATAGGTAGCGCAGCAAAGCGATAGAACGAAGCAACTAGCATTGCAATGGTAGTAGTGAGATCCAGGGTAGCGGTCATCTTGCCTGAAATCCCGCTAGGAAGAAGAACGAGTCCATGAAGAAGATGAAGCCACGAAGACGAACCAAGCGTAGTCGAATGAACCCTCATGATCGCAACGATACGGGAACTATCGAGAAGAAGCACACAACATGGTAAACACACCACACAAGAACAAGACATGATGATCAACCAAGTATGATGCATGACAAAGCTACATGAAGCTACTCATGGCAAGAGATGATGCAAACAAGAGCAACACATCAAGGCAAGTTTAAATGAGGCCGGGAACAACATATAACAATTCCGGTAAGTCCTCATATGCAAATTTCGAAATTGGTCCAGATCTGAACAAACCTTATGTTCAAGTTGTTAAACAGCAAGTTAAAATGCACAAAGATGATCTACACGAGATTCTAGTCAAGTTACATATAGAGTTCATTTAATTCAGAGCTACGGCCTAGAAGATATGAGCAAAACAAGTCAAACATGGCATAGATGCAAAATGCATTCAAACATCAAGCAAACACACCAAAACAAGGATGCAACATGATAATATGAAGCTACATGCAAACCTAAGCAAGTTTCATATAGAGCACACTCAAAACGGAGCAACGGTGCAACACACACACACACACACACACACACACACACTATACAAGTCATAACAATCTACCCAAAACAGCAACTAGGCATCTTGCAAGCATCAAAATAATATGTTACAGGACCTCAACAATAAAACAAAAGGCATGGACATGATGTATAGGTAAAGCACAACAAAACATGAACACTGAGCTATCTCCAGAAATCACTAGAACATGCTCAAACACACATGGCAAGATTGCAAATGATAATAGTTTCAGACTTTGCAGAAATAACATCATGTTGCAATGTTTAGAGCTATCAAACAACATGTTACAGGAACTTATCATGGCAAACAAAGGCATGGCATGAATCTACTAATTGCATAGATCAAAAGTCCCTTAGTGACCATGAGCCAAAAAGGATCAGAAAATATGATGGCACCCACGTAAACATAGCAAGTTATATTATAGATTCAAACATGGCAGGAACAACGATACGAAGGCATGTAGATGAGCTTGTGCAACTGACTACAGAGCAATACATGGCATGGAAAGGCAACCAAAAGTAAGAAGGCATGTTTATGAAGCTAAGCATGGCAAGAGCAAGTTCATAGGCTACATGTATCACTAACAATAAGCATGGCAATAACTGAACTTAATGTTAACAGGCTGACAGCAACATTATTTAGCAACTTTGGAGCAAGATTACAATAAGTTACAGCAAGCTATAAATGCTACCAGGGGCATGGATGGATAGAGCATAACATTTAGAACGAAACACCCTTAGTGAACATCTCCAGATTATGCATAGAATGATTTGTAGCAGCAGGTTTACATAGCATCACGAAATAACAGATTCAGCCTAGCAAAACAGCAACATCAAGTACACTACTTAACAAGCTCGATTCACTCACCACAAGTCATTGCATGACAAGATAAGCATAGAATCAGCAAGAATACATGTTTATGAAACAAACCAAGGCAAGAACAAGTTCATAGCATGCAAGGATCAACTACAACAACCTTGGCAAAATTGAATAACATGTAAACAATCTGTCAGGAAACATTTTGAAGCAAAAGTAGAGCACGAAAATGACATGCTAGACTACTCCATAATTGCAACCAGGGGCATGAATGGATAGAGAGCAACCATATGTTCAAAACATCCTTACTGAAGTATCTCAAAATATGCATGGATCTCTCTGTAGCATCAAGTTTACATGGCATCAAAATAACAGCAGAACATGGACTAAAATCAGCAACATTGCGAAGCCTAGTTTGCATGCTTGTGCTAGTCACCACATTGATCACAAAAATACATGGTAAGCACCTCTGTAAAGATGGCATGGCATAGATCAAAACACATGTAGACATCAACGTCATAGGATGCACACATCAAACATGGCAAAAATGACAAATGAGCAAGTTCTGTTAACAGACAGCAGACAACATCATGAAGTACTCTTGCAACGATGACTTAGGCATCAAGATGGACTCAAATGAACATGACGCAATGGAATGAAATGAAGTACTCGTTGAGACGAACAATTTGACATATTACACGCACAAAACGGAGCTACATGCATGGAGATATGATGCGATGAACATGGCATGATAATGTCAAATAACAGGGACTTGCCAGATTTTTGGACCTCGGGGAAAGTTGGACGGGGCGGACCCGGGACCAGCGGATCCGGGGACGGGGCAGCCGTTTGGTTGGAGGGTTCGGGGTGGACGAGACGGATCGGGACGAGGAGGTCTCGACCGAGCTCGAGGATGGCCATGGCGGGCCGGCGAAGCTCCGGCGAGGGGCGGGAGCCGAGGCGGGGCCGCGGGTGGCCGGATCCGTCGGGCCCCGGCCAGAACTGGCCGCGACGGGGCTCGGGAGGTGCGGAGCCGAGCGGCGCGACGAAGGG